>NW_008610882.1:0-26715 GCF_000691845.1 Merops nubicus
GTACCTGCCCGGCTCCCGCCGCGCCGCCCGCCGGGGACTCCGCTCAGAGGCAAACCGTCCCCGCTGGGGAGATGTTCTACTCGGGGGTCCTGACAGAGCCGAGCAGGAAAGAAGCGGAGATTCGGGAAGCGGCGTCTCTCCGCCAGCAGAGGCGGATGAAGCAGACAGTCCAGTTTATCCACAAGGATTCTGCAGATCTCCTCCCGCTGGACGGGCTGAAGAAGCTGGGGACTTCAAAAGATACCGTAAGGCTTTTACTGTGTTTACTGGAAGGAGGCTTTAGAAGCTGGCAGGACGATGGTTTTCTGTTGTATTTTTTTTTCTTCATTACATTTTTTTCTGTTAGGAGAAGTTGCTTGCTCGTGGAAACTGATTTTTAAAAATAAGGCTTTGTACATTAAAGGAAGGGAGTAGAAATACAATGCTACTTACTACCAGTGTTGCCTTTTGCTGGTAGGTGCTTTCAGATGCCTGGCACTTGGATCTAAGGGCTTTTATTTTTATATTTTTTTTTTTTTTTTACACATCCTTGAAAATGGGATACTGTGATACTGTTTTCAGTACAGACATCTCTGAATGGGAATAAATCAAAATGGCTTCATATAATACTTACATATGTTTGTGATGCCTATATGCACACAACATATAATCATAAAAGATTCGATAAAGTGCAACCACTACTACTTCAAAATGTAAAATTGCCAAGATTATGCTTTGATGAAGGCTTGTGCATATATTAAAAAATTAAGATACATAATTCTAGGTTTAAAATTTACATATGCAATGATCCATGTGATCCTGTAGCTGACATACAGTCATGCCCAGGGGATGGAGAGCATTGCTGTATGCTAATGTCCACAAACGTTTGAGCTTTCTCTAATGGGACATTCTATTTCAATGTAATGTTGAAAGTTGTGATGTAAGGAGCAAAATCTAAAAAATACCTTGTATCTAGGACAGCTCCTTTACTATTTTTGGCCAATTTTTGCCAAGATTGCAAGTTTCTTGCACCTTCTAACACACAATATCTACTTTTTACCATGCTTGATACAGGTTCTTTGAAAAAAGTGAATAATTTTATCTTTAGTGGGGTAGTTTCGTACTGTCACAGCCTTCCTGCTCAGCTGGGTTAGGCTTGGCTCTGCCTGGCTGAGATGAGTGGAATGAGTTGGCTGTTCTTTGCAGTGTGCATGGAAGTGTTTTTTCTGACATCTCGTTTGGCCCTGGTGCTCAGGGCAGAGCGTGGGGCTGTCACCACAGCCCCGGTCACAGAAACATCACCTCAGTTTCCCTCCCTGCTCTTGTGCCCACTGGGGCGGCAGCATCACCCCTGCTGCACCCACAGCCCCTGTGTGGAGGGTCCGTGTGAAGGGATATGCCCAAGCTCTGGAGAGGTCCACAGCTCCTGGTCCCATCCAAGGACAAAAAAAGGGGTGTGGTGTGACAGAGGCGCACCGCCCGCCCCAGCTACCCTGGCTGTGGGGGGCTCTGTGTCCAGGGATGGGGTGAAAACTAAACTGGCATGGGACACCCCACCGCAAAACCATCTTGTCCCTTCACCACAGCGAAGGGTAACAGCAGAGTGGGCACACATGGCCAGGGCTTGCTTTGGCCACAGCCGCCTGCCCCGTGGGGCACAGGGGGATCCCCAGAAGCTGCAGCACTGGCCCGTGCACAGGCCGTTCCGCAGCCCCGGGGCAGATGCCGAGGGTTTCAGAGTCGGGGCAGTGGGTGCTGTTGCAGCAAAGCACTGGTGCCACCAGCACCACCCTGGCCACCCACCTGCCCCCAGGGCAGCAGCCAGCAGCACTGCGGGGGGACCCCGCCTGTCTCCCCGGGCCTTGGCTCTCTGGATGTCACCAGAGCTGTCCTGGGGAGGAGTGGGAGGTCAGGAACCTCCAAGACCGGAGAAGCACCAAGAGCCTCCAAAATGTGCGACCCTCGCCTTGGCATGGCCCCAAGAATTTTTCAGTGTATAGTTCCAGGTTAGAGTGAACTCTTCTAACTCCTCACTCCTCTTACGTATTGGACTTTGTTTGCCTGGTATAAGACCAAACTGTAGCACAGCATACATTCCACTGAACTGGGCAAATGTAGGGCTGGATATACAGAGCAGGAATCATTTCATTTCAATGCCATGCTATTAGCCTCCTCTCCAAAGGCCAGAAAATTGGCACGAGATGGTTGTTAGCTGGGATCTGGGCTTTCTGGCTCTGTAACTGTGCCCCCCTGCCTGATGTGGGCAAGGCGTGCTGGCTGTTAGCAGCACCTCCTCATGCTCTGACACTTCACTCTTGCCCCGAGAGCAGCAGGACTGGTTTGAAGGGGCTTTGCCTGAAAACAAGCTGGGAAACAGTTATAAATAGCAACAAACAACAAAAGAAAGCATTTTTCCCTCCCAAAATGCCCTTAGAGTCTCCTAAGGACACCCAGGTTCTCAGCAGAGCTCTGCGTGTCCCCATGGCCTTGTCTCTTGCTCCTGTAGCTGGTGCAACATTGTGGTGCAGTCCGTTTCCTCCCCTTTCCCACTGTGCACTCCTCAGTTTGTTGTATCTTGGTTAAAATGCAAAACCAGCTGATGTTACACGCACTGTCTTGGTCAGAGCCTTGGCTGCTGCTTCAGCACCCAGGGAGTGCAGAGGAGCAGGGGGCATCTCTTGTTCCACCTCAGCCCCCTGTGACAGGGGCTGACAGTATGAGAGCACTGGCTGCTGGTAGAAGAGTTGAATTTGGATGAAGGATGGGAAGAAGAGAGAGACACTGGTTATTTCTTGGGATAATCTCTGTTGGTGTGTTTAAAACTCTTTATTTTTACTGTCTAGGTACAGAAGAGAGGGCAAGCCTCCTGCAGTGGGCTTGGGGAGGGGGGGAGCTGACATCTTCCCTGACTTTCATCTCCACCTGGGTGATACTGTTATTGATAAGCCTTGTTATCCCCAGATCTAGAAACCAAAATAGTGTGGAACCTGCCAGAGGGATGGATACTGTGAGCTGCAGTGATGTGCTTGCTTAGAAATTAGAGGGGACCAAAACTGGACAGAATTTTGTGTGGTTTTGACAGACAGTGATAAATAGATTCAGCAATAGCTGGTGTGTCCACTGACTTCTTTTAGGTTCCCGCTGTGACTTTTCTAGTGGATTATAGGTTTTTGCAAAGTCTTAGGGATGGAAAGGGAGATATCTTAGGAAAAAAATCCCGATTTATTTTTGTATTGTGCTGAACAATACTAGGAAATTACCTTTTCTTTTATACAATGGTACATAACAATTTTTTTTTTTTATAAAACTTGCAACAGTTTTGTGCGATGCATAGAAAAACAGAACCAGGTAACCTGGGTTACTTCAAACAGTGATCCTGGCTGTGTGGCCAGCCCGTGCAGGAGGCAGAACACGGCTGCCCTCCCCCCACACTGTCACGGGGAGCTTTTCCTCCTCTGCCACCTTCACAGACATGGCCTGCTTGCACTTTCCCAGTAAAATGTGTGGAAATGTCCCCTGGCATATTATCTGTTTATCAACTACATATCCATCACTTGAGTCGTGTGTGTGACTAACATCCCTCACTCTGCTGCACATGAAAGTCAAGGGAAATACAAGTTAAAGGGAACTAATTAATAGCCTGAGACAGGATGGTGCCCCAGGGAGCCTTTTCAGCCCCCTCTTGCTAGATTATTTCTGTATTGGAGCACAGCATAAGCAACATTTGTCTCCCTGAAGGCAGGATCTGCTGCAGCTTCCAGAAGAGCAAGCATCAACAGCAGACAGTCCTGTTTGTGGTGGTCACTCCTGTTTGCTGAGTGCTTGTTTTTTTTCCTTTTGGTAATGGATCCTACATAAGAGTCATAAAACCAGGGCCTGAGAAAACCCACATATGTAGCTGGTTAACAATCCATAGGAGAACTTGTAAAACAAATTTAGGTTTAAAACAAGGGTAGCTGCCAGTTAAAAAGGCAATGATGAGCGTGCTGGTGATTTGCTGTTCTCCAGCCTGTTCTTCCAAACGCATTTGGCAATGTGGCTGAGGCCAGACAGCTCAGATGAGCACCCACACTGCCCTGGGTGATGCCGTGCAGAAATTTCTCTCTGTCCTAGCTGAGCAGGACTGGATGCGAGGAGGTGACCACTGTGTGACAGGCTGTCTTCTGGCCAGCTGGGAACTTCACCCATCTACTTTTCCAGTTCCCTATTCCCTCATTTGTTTTTTTGGATGATGTGCAGAATGAGTGCTCCAGATGTGTGCCTGAGTTCAGGAAAACATAAAGGGTAAGAAGAATGCAAACCCTGGCTTGCACTTTCGCTCAGATGAGGAGCCTTGGAGGTGATTACGGTGCTGCCCGTGCACTGTGGCCTTGGCCTCACGTGAGGGAGCCCACACTTCCAAACTGATTTGCTTGTCCCTCAGCACAGGGTCCGTTACTCAGGGAATCAGTCTGCCTGCCTTTAGTCCAGGTAAGTAATGCTGGTTTCTGCTGTTCAGGCTCCTTGGGAAGGCAGTGGTCACCAGCAGTGCTGGAGCTTTGTTGGTTTTGTACATGAAGGAGGCAGTGCACTGTCAGGTGTGGTTTGCCCCCGTGGCTGGGAGCATGGCTGTGTTATTGCCTGTACACAGGACATGCTCTCTAGTGTGCTGGTCACACAGGGCACCTGCAACCAAAAATGGGCCTGAAATTTTCTTTCCTTTCAAGTCACCATTGTTGTATGCAGAAGTAAGAACACTGAAAAGGGGGGCGGGGAGGGAAGGGAAGGAGTTTACGTGTCCCGGTAACCACTGGTGTTGGCGGCATCTCCCTGATCTCATTCAGGTCCAGTTTAACTGCCTGTGTTATAACTACAGCAGGATCTGAAGCACTAACATGGCTGCAGTTATTTTTGGATGATGGCAAATTGCATTAGCCTTTTGTAAGTGCTGTTATTTATCATGCTGCACAGACCATTTTAAAGACAAGGTGCTGTGCACGAGGATGCTCGCTGGCCAGCTTGGGGAACTATGGCCTCATGTTTTCAAAGTTATCCTGATCCCACTGAAATTCCCTTGGGATGAGGAGGTTTGCTGATTTAGATATCTCTGCAGACACAAATACTTATTTAATGTGAATGCAAAAATTCAGGAATAAGCTAGTAAGAAGGTCTCACTGTAGATAAATTAAAATCATAACGAAAGGGCAGTTATTGGGGGGAGAGATTAGCTAAGCAGAGAAACGAGCAGATAACCAAGCAGAATCACTTCACTTCCAGCCGAGAATGTGCATCCATCCGTGACAAACATAGACAATAAAAAGGTTTTTGGGAAGGCAGCCGGAGGAGATTTTGTGAGGGAACATGCTTCTCACAGAGCAAATGGAAATGACAGAGAAAGTGAGAAGCTGCTGTATAAAGCACTGGGTGTTCCTGGGAGAATACCTACCTCAGATCTTACTTCTGCCCCTCCTCTCCTTTCTCTCCCATGGCATGGCACCCAGGATTGGTCCTATTTACTCACCCTTAGCAGCCAAATACAAATGTAGAGGAGAGAGAGACATAGGGCAATTTTAGACCCAATCCTGATCGAATGGCCAGAGCAGGTCTGACCATAGACACCATCTGTAGCTCTTGCAGCTGTGCCTCGTTCACTTGCATCTGTAAGAGCTAACTCGCAAGACACCCAAATCTGCCTCTTAAATTCTGGGTCAATTTCCACAAAGAGCATGGCCACAGGTGGAGTCTGGGCACAGGTATTTCCTGTGCCAGCAATGCCAATGCTCAGTGAAAGCATCAGTAAGTCCAGACACCTCGTTCATACTGAGCTGGTGCATGTAATTGGAAAGGTAATTTGTTACCTCTTAGCTTTCACATCATTGCAGAATTCCTAATATCATTATCAACCAATGAAGGAAATTAGGGTGAAACATCAGCTTGGAAAAACCTAACTTGTTTTGATACTATATGAAAGCAAATCTTGAACTCGAGTTTGGAAAAAGAAAGGCATTCCTTCAAATTCTGGTTAGTATTTTGAAAGGATTATTCCTTTGCCAATACAAAGTACTTCTCTTTGGCCAGAGCCAGGTAAGCTGGAGCTGGAAGGAAAGCAAACCGATGCAGGCTAGGAAGAGTACATGTGGTCTGGGAATGGGGAAGAGTGAGACTTTGGGGCACTCCTGTCATGAGAACAGCACTGGCACCCCAAGCCAGCTGGCAATGCCGGTCACTTTGTGGCTCTCCTCTGACTTCACCCTGCTGTCCTGTGCATGTGTTTTCTTGAAGCAACCACATAACGTCCTGCAGAAGCGCCTGATGGAGACAAATTTATCAAAATTACGAAGCAGCCGAGGCAGCTGGGCTCCGAAGAGTGATGTCTCAGCACAGACCAACAAGCTGAACCAAACCAAACTGGGCAGCTCAGGGAAAATGGACGATGAGGAGCTCATAGTGGTGAGCTGCCAGGTAATAGTCTCTCCCCAGCCTTCTGGGACTTTTTCCCCCCAGGACTTGCTTCTGACAGCCTCAGGCTGTCCTCTTGTTCTCCATGTTCCCTGATCAGGGTTGCACTCCAGTGGGGCTGTTGCTGCTGTGCGATGCTCTCCCTCTGCAGCTCAGGGCTGCTGTGGCACAGATGCCCACCTGGGTATCACAGAGAAAAGTGATATGATGGGTGCCTTCCTTGGATATCAGGGTGGAGGGAGCAGCCAGGACAGGGCAGCATGCTGAAACACTAAGGATAATTATCCATGAGGAATCTCTGTGCTCACAGTCTACTGGTTTTCCTCAAGTGCCACTCCTCTTCTTTCCCCAAGAGTAATTTCACATTTCTCCCTACTCTCACACTCTTTTGTGTTTTCCCACTCTCCACAATATCCCTTCCTGCCTGGGGCTGTTCCTTCTGCTCTCTGCAGTGGCAGATGCTGCTCTCTTTTGTATTTTCCCACAATATCCCTTCCTGCCTGGGGCTGTTCCTTCTGCTCTCTGCAGTGGCAGATGCTGCTGGGAAGGGCTCAGGACCCAATACCGTGTTGTTTAGTAGCACTATCTTACTCAAAAAGCAGCTCAAGAGCCAGCTCTTGTGTGCCTGGGGTGGACGGGGTGGTACCGTGTGGGCACAGAGCGTGCAGTGGAGCAGAAATGGGCTGGCACAAGGAGTTGTCAGTATTTCATTGCAGACCAGTGTGTGTGTGTGGAGTGGAGATACCAAACACCCTGTGCTCATCCTGCATCCCACACGTCGTCTCCTGTCTCTTGCAGTGTGCAGGGAAGGAGCTGAAGGCCGTGGTGGACACCGGCTCACAGTACAACCTCATGTCGTCTGCCTGCCTGGACAGGCTTGGGTAAATATCCAGCTGCATTTCTGTTTCGTGGGGGCTTGTGGCACCGAGCAGCCCAGGCAGTGCTCCTGGGGCTGGGACTTCACTCATGCCAGCGATAATCATTCTGGAAGGTGCTGCTTTGGGCTTTGTCTGGGCAAGCCCCTGAGCCTCCTATCACAACCAAATCCTGGCTTATTCTTAAATGCCCTTGCAGCGAGCTGAAATAGAAAGCCACTTGTACCAACATATTAATCTTCGAGTAAATCCCTTCAGAGGGTTGGATGCATTCGTATTTTTCATTGCCTGCCTGTTTGTCATTCAATGCCTCATGAAACAGCTGAAATCGCTCCTGACCGTCTGTCTTGCCAGGGCAGGCACGGAGCTGGGTCAGCCCAGCCCACTCCTGCAGATCTCCCCTTAGGAGCAGGGACCTGGCCTCTGGGTGTGCTCCCACAGGCCCCAGCACGGGGGTGAAGCAGCTGTGTGGTTATGTACATGCACATGCTCAGAATCTGGTGTCTGATGGTACTCCCAGTAACAAATTTATCCTGGTTGAAGGGAAAGGAAATGTATTTATGTAGTGTTACAGAGCTGACTGCCAGCCATTTGCAGCAAAACTCCCACTGATCTCTGAGGAGCAGGATCAGACATCAGCACACAGCGTATCAAGGAGACTCTGGCACTTAATTCCCATGGAGTCGTTGTTTTTTATCACTGACTCACAGTCATTATGCAAAGACCAATTGCAGTTGCTCCCTGGGGAACTCCCTTCTTGGTGCAACAGTATTTAGTGGCTGGAAGGTGTCCGTGCTTCCTACAAACTTGTCATGAACTGTGGAACTGCTCAGCCTAGCTTGGGGATGATAACAGTGCACTGGAGGGGTCTCATCCTGTAAGATGCTGTGCTGGCTGCTCAACATGCCTGAGCTGCACAGCGATGCTCTGTGACAGTTCACCTGCTCTCTGTGTTACTGTGTGTCCCCTGCAGTTTTTGCAGCACTGTCCTTCAGCAGTCGTCCCCTTCAGGGTGCTTAAGGTATAGGTTAGACCCAGATTCTGCTCCGAGGTTATGGGGATTTCCTCCTGGTTTGAGTGAGACCAACCACTTCTGTAGCTATCCACCAGAGAGCTGTGGCTAAAAGGCCCATGTCCCTTGGCAGTTGTACCCACTAGTGATGAGTGAGCTCTGGGTGGGACACGGGGCTGGGGCCAGGGGGGTGCATGTGCAGGCAGCATGGCTGGGGGGACCCCATCCCACAGCCAGCCCCGGGGACAGCTGCCTGCGGCTCCTTTGCTGTTTGTGTCTGGGGGAGATGACGGAGCAGGTAACAGCCAGGGTCTGTAACCCTCTCTGATGTGCGGCTCGCTCTGCTGCCACCGCCGTGGGTTCCATGGGACAAGAGCCACTGCTTCAGGATGTTTTACCTCAAAGCAGTCCAGCTTCTGTGGCAATTACAAAACACAAGTTGTGTTTAAATGCAGCCCTGGAAAGCAGAAGGGCAGAGGCGTGCTAGGTGATTTTTGGTTTGTTCCTGCCAGGGCAGGAGGGCCCCGCAGTGTGTTTTGTTGGGTGCTGCTGCCTGCAGCTGAGGCTCAGCAGCTCTGGGGACAGGTCCTGCTGCTGAGGTCTCGGGGGGCTTGGTGCCTAAAAGCAGCCTCAGTGTGGCTGAAGCACAGGCTCAATTCCTCCCTTCTTTTTGAAAAATCTCGTCACGGTGCTATCTGAACTCTTCCCCTCGCCCCTGGGGAAACAGTGGGGTTAGCTCATGGGCTGCTGCAGGGTCAGAAATCCCCTGTGCAGGTGTAGGTGTGGCTGTTCTGTGGGCAGCTCTGGTCACCACACACCGGCCACTTGCCACTTTCAAACCCAGCTCCAAGACGTGTCGCTGCACCTGGCAGCAGCGGCTCTCCTCTCCTCGCAGCAGCCTGGCCAGCTCTCAGCCACCCGTGGCCTATGTGCTAGCTGCCCATCCTTGGGTCTGTCCCAGCTGTGCTGAAGTGCTTCCTCGAAGGTGGTTTTGCTCTGCCCTGCCCCTGCAGCCTGGCTGCAGCCCTGGACACGTCTCGGGAAGCCCTCTGGGTCAGCAGGTGCCAGAGCAAGGAGTCATTCTCAGCTGTATCTCAGCTCTGTTCAGATCCTGGCCCCAGCACCGTGGCCCCTGCCCTGTGGTGGGGACAAACAGGGGGAAATAAAGACCACAAAGTCTTCCTCTGAGTGGATAGAGAAGCCATTGGAGTAGACTGCACTCAAAAAAGCCATCCCAACTTGACTCAGCCTACTCATAATTTGATGTGTTCCCACTGCTTTTTAAGGCCAGTCCCTGATGGAAGCTGCAGGAGGGATCCAGCTCCTTCTCTGCTGCTCCTTGTACCTGTGCTACAATCCCCATTGCAGTCCCAAGGCCTCTGGCTCTGGGAGGGGATGGACAGACAGACACAGTGCTGCTGTGCAGCACTGCACAGCAGAAGGGTACCTCAAATAGCTGAAAAGCAATGCAGCTTTTATCTGAGGCCTGAATGGGATTGATCTGTTCCCATTTCCTCTGAATAAACCCAGCAGCAGCACCTGCTGACAAGCACGGATGGGGTGTGTGGCCTCAGCCATCAGGCATGGGGACACAGTGTCTGTGGCTCCACTGGTGGGAGCTGGAGTGGAGCGTCCCTTCTTTACACTCACCTGCCTTAGAAGCAATTTTAGATTCAGCAGCTTCCCCATGTCTTGAGGAAATGTAGAAAAAAATTCCTCAGGTAAAAAGCAAAACCCAGAAAAGAGCTCTCCTTGAGGCCAGAGCTGATGAGGCCTCAGGGCTGTGTCATGGGTCATACTATGGTCTGATGTGGGTGTAGGCTGTTGGCTGTAGGCAGAGCATCACAGAAAATCTGCCAAGGAAGCAGCTTTCCAGTAACAGTGTGGTAATAGGAGCCAGCTGAGAGCACTTCAGGCGTAAGTACTCTCCAAACACTCCTTGCTGGAGCAGCCAAACTAGGACCCTTTCGTGTCAGAGGCGTTTTCAACGTGCAGGTTGAAGGAGCAGCTCCAAGCACTGCCCGGTGAAGAGGAGCTGGTGTCGCTGCCGCGCGGGGCGAGGCCGGTTGGCCGGGTGGAGTGCCTGCCCCTCGCCGTGGGAGCGCTGCCCGTGCCCTGTGCTGCCCTCGTCCTGGGTGAGTGCCGCCCTCCTGCCCCGGGGCAAAAGGAAGCTTCAGAAACACGTTAAACTTAAAACAGAAATGCTGCTTTTTTGGCAGCAAAAGTCTGTTTGGCCCTTCGGGTGGAGGGCGGGGGGGATGCTGTGTTCAGCAGGGCTGTGCTGGCAGCACCAGGCTCGTGCTCTGCCGTGCCAGTGGAGCAACCACCGTGTCTCCGTGCAGGCACGTCCACCTGCACTCATTTGATGATGTTCCCCTCTGGAGTAACTCACTCCCTTTATAAACAGGGCTTTATTGAGCCATGGAAGAAGGACAGAATCACTGACAAAAATGGGAGAACATTTTGAATGTATAAATCTGTTCCTATTTTTCAGAAGACCATGAGAAACCCTTCTCCATTGGCCTGCAGACACTGAAATCTCTGAAGGTAGGAGTTTTCCGTCAGGGCTTTTACCCACGCCAGGGAGCTGGGACCACTGTGAAATGCACTTTTCCCTCTTACCTAAAGGTATTTATTCTCTAGTGCATCATAAACATGGAGAAGAGCCATCTCGTTCTGGGGAAGACGGACCGGGCAGAAGTCCCGTTTGTGAGCGGTGGTGGCACCGTGGAGGGAGAGCAGTAAGTTGCTGGGGAGGTGGGCTGCCTGTGCACCATGGAGCCCCAGGGTTTTCATCAGCTCACTGAGCTGTAAAGCAGAGTCCCTGCCTATTTCTGCAGCTTTTTTCTGCTTCTGCTGCTTTTTTTCCAGTAAGCATGGTACAGTAAGGGAGATGTCTGAAATGACATGCACTGGGAAATGCCTTAGGAAATGTACTTTTTGGAGGTCACTAGGAAGACTCCTTGAGTGCTGCTTTGAGAGTGTTCCCAAACAAACCTTTTTTTCTGGAAAATATTTGCAAAGCAAGGCAAGTAAACCCACATGAATGTTTTGCAAAGCACAAGAGAGCAGAGAGATCCTGCCTGGAGATAACGGTGTTGGTTCCCCTGCCTGCTCCTGCCAGGTGCTCCCCATGTCCCACACTTTTCAGGCTTTATCTGCCTATGGAAAGAGAAATCTGCTGTGGGCTCTGATATCTCCTGAATGTGCGTGGCTCGTGACGGCTGGCTCTGCAGGCGGGCAGGGCAGTCCCTCTCCTTCCAGGCACTGTGTGGGGGTTCCTCCTTGCCAAGCACTGTGAAAAGGAGGCGTATCATGGGCTCCTGCCTCTGCCTTATCAAACTGGGAGGTACTGGGTGCCTGACAGGGAGATTTGCACTTATGTGGCTCTCCAGCTTCACAGGCAGTGAGAGTGCTCAGCAGTGAGCATTGTGGACACAGCCATCTAAAACGCATCTGCCCACCACATGAGAAAGCATGTGGTGAGTGATGCAGGGTAGCATCTTCTTTAGCTGCCTGTCACAACCAGCCACAGCCGTTTTGGATGTCCTGCAGCCACTCTTCAGCTTGAGTTTGCTGTGCTGGGCACCACCGAGCTTGAGGAGCCTGAGCAGGAGCAAGGAAGAAGCAGACCTTCCTCAGCTATCTGTGTTTGCATTCCTTGGGGAGTACATGAGGGACATACAGACTAGGTCAGGGAGTCAGGATGAGAGCACAGGTGCACCCACCATGTGCCCAGGTGACAGAACAACCACTGGCCACGGGTGCTACCAGCGTGTGAGCCCAGGGACCACCTGGTACAGCACCACGGGGAGGCCGTGCTGAAGCACAAAACCACAGGCTGTTTTCCTGTCTCCTTTGAAAGAGGGATGCAAGAGGAATAGTGTAGTTCTGTCACCACTGCATTATTTCTTGGTGTTTCATTTGAAGACAAATTTTGTGGCTTTTCTTTTCCCCATGAAAAATGCCTTTTTTATTGAGCATCTTTTCCTTCCTGTTTCAGCAGTTCGGAGGAATAAAGAGAAATGAAAACATCATCCCCAAACAAGAGCTTGACATCAAAGAAATCCTGTGCAGCTGTTCCAGATGAAACAGCAGCATGCTGCTTTGAAAACATATATACTAGGCTACAGCTTGAGTAGAGCTAAGTGAAATCCTGTTCAGTAGCCAGTAATTTAGAGATTTTGTCATGTTTATCTATGGGTTTTGAGAAACAAATGTGTGCTTATTTTCTGGAATTTTCTATATAGTGTCCTCTTTATTACAAACAGTTGGGAAAAACTTACGAATTTCTTGTGACAAGAAAAACACTTTTTATAGCAGCCTCATATGAGTAATTGTATTTAGCTGTGATTAGAGGCTATCAGAATGAAATTTTTATTAATGATTTTTCCAGGGGCTAAGCATTTATATTCACTTAATTGATATTGCCACATTCAAATGACCATTAGCAGGAAGTTACAGTAAACTAACAATGCTAATACACCTAGGAATTATAGCTCATCCTGTTAGCATAGTATTCTTGCCATATAATTAAGGATGTAGCTGCTGGCTTGACGAGAAAGAACAATTACAGAATTTTTAATGGGTTATGGGCTTCTCTGCAGTGGCATGGCAGAAGCACAGAAACAGGGTTTGGGGAGGGTTCCTGGGGTGATCCCCTGCAGCCCCCAGCTTGCTGTTGGGTTGGCACCAGCACAGGGACAGCCCATTGTGGTACCGCTGGGACTCAAAACTCCCCAAAGAGGGATCTCTGGGCAGGTCTTGGCTGCCTCTGTAGCAGGAATCACCAGAAAAATTCATCACTGTATTGAGTCAGAAAGCAACAAAGGAGGACAAAAGTATGTTGTCCGTAAAGCAGCAGATAGGGAGCCTCACTGGCCTTTCAGGAACCACATGGCCCCAAGCTGCCCTGGGCTCTCCCCTGCTGCCAGGACTGGTGCCTCTGCCTGCCCCCCAGCACCCCAGCCTGAGGCACCAGCAGCACCCGGGCTGCGCCCCGGGGTGGGCCATCACCTCCAGCCAGGCTTCAGTGTTGCTGCCAGAGATGCCACGTTTTTAGCCTCTGCCTGCCCCCCAGCACCCAGCCTGAGGCACCAGCAGCACCCAGGCTGCGCCCTGGGGTGGGTCATCACCTCCAGCCAGGCTTCTGTGTTGCTGCCAGAGATGCCACGTTTTTCTATACCTATTTGCAAATTGCCTGGGATCCTAAGTACAAACCCAACCTTGATCCCCTCAGGGCAGGTGGGAGCTTCTGCCAGGACAAACATGGCATTCGGTGTTATGGTCCTGTAGCAGCAGCGCTGCTACGTCACCTGCTGCTCACCTGCAGAGCAGAATGGACATAGGGTACTGCCTGTGGGAGCCTGGCCTTCTGCAAAAGCAACTTCCTAGGTTTTTAAAAGCTAATGGGAATTAATTCCTCTCATCTGCTGAAGAGGCAACTCCAAAGTTCAGAATAATATCCCTGTGATGTTGTGCATCTGCTGCTGACTCGTCCCGCTGCAGCCAGACATCGTCGCTGGCATTGCCACTTAAGAACTGTCTTGATGGTCCTGGGCGAGGACCAGTAACTCCTGTCACCTCATGGCCATCAGCCTGGGTCCAGAGCCTGTCCCACGAGCCAGGGTCCTGCCAGCTTTAGCCAGTGTATGCCCAGTAACACCATCTCATGCCTGCCATCCATCTAAGCTGGAGCTTTATCTCCTGCAGTGGGTTTGAACCTCTTTTCAGTATTTGGTATGACTAGAAAATCTGAACAATGCATATCTTGAGCAATTTTCTATTTTGGTGATAAGTTTCAGTGCTTTCTCTACATACAGTATTTTATATAACACAGCTATATATATTTAAAGGGTTGAGCTGCCCAGGGCAGTCCCACAGATGTGTTGTAGAAATATTTCACTCAATATTATATTTATTTCACTATTTTATATGCCATCAGCTTGGTATTTTGGTACCTCGTCCTTTCTGTGCTTATCACTGTGCTAAATGTCAAATTAAATCTAAATAAAGTTACATTGTTATTACTGTTAATTTGCCTGTACCCTCGGTAATGCTGGTTATTTGTTTTCAGTGCACTCTTCTGTTGAGAACAGGAGTTTATTTCACTCATGACTCTGGTGAGACTCCACAGGGCCTTTGTGCTTCTGCTGGGAGTTGCTACTGGACTGTCTGGGGAGTGGCAGTGGAGATGGGTGAACTGGGCAGGCTAGATGGCCCACAGCACTTGTGGTAAAAAGGCAGCATTTGAAATCCCAGCCTTCTGTTGCCAAGAGTCTCCTCCCAAAGGAGGTGTGAGATCCTGCTTGTACTGCTTTGAGTTTTACCCTTTGGAAAGCTGAATTTGCTTCTGCCATGTGTGGCCAGCTCACTGGGGCAATGCCAGGCAGTGCAGGGGAATGTGAAGGTGATTTTGTAAACTTTATGAAGCTAGGAAAAGAAACTAGTCAGAGCAAAAGACAGTTAAGGCATGCGTGCAATAGCTGTGCAGCCATAAAGACAGGGGCAGAAGCCTGAGATCAGGCTCTTCCCCAAAGCTTTGAATGTGGATTTAAGGGCTTGCTGTCTCTGCCCAAGCAGGCTTTAGGCTGCTTCAGCAGTAGATGATCTCTCTCTTAGCAATGAGAAATTATCCTTTTATCCACTCAAAGTCCCACGTCAAAAACCACAGCAGCAATACTCGAAGGTCAGTAGAAGTTGCTCTCCTCAGCACTGGGCTGCCATTTCTGGTGCACGGAAACAAGTTAGACTCCAGCAATAAAGTGAAGAAAAAATAAGCAGAAATGTACAGGCAAAAATAACATCTCATGCTTCCTGGAGCTGCAACAGGTTGCTAGACTTACTCAGACTATTGCTGATGCTAAAGAGCAGAGTCTTAGCACATGCAAATGGAAAATCAATGGGCAAAATTTTGTCTCTTCTGCACAGAGTGGGGCTAGCCCTGCTGCTGGTGGCCTTCCAGAGGTGGCTTCTGTGAGCAGGGTGCTCTGTAAGACAGGACAGCTGTTACAGGAGGCAGGCACTCACCTCAGTCCACAAGGATTATAGACTATAGGAAGTAATGTCAGATCTCTGTATCTACACAAGCACTTGCATGGCCACAGAGGTAAGTGTCAAAGCAGCTGAGTGTTGAAGAGCAGCTCAGCTATCCCTGGGTGCTTGCTCCTGCTTATCTCCAGCACAGGCGTGTGCCCGTGCACCTTTGGCACCTCTTTGACATGAGTCTGCAGGAAGCCTGGGCATGGTCCCACAAGCAGGGGAACTGCTGCCTCTTGGGAGATGGCTCAGTGCAGAGAAGAGGGCAATGCCTGAAATCATCTGGGATGAGGAGGACTTGGGAGACAAAAAGGCGGCAGCAAGCAGATGTTACGAGAAGCCCCTGAGGTGGCAGGAGGTTTTGTTGAATGATTTATGTCCCAGCAGGTGAATGCTGTCATGCTGCTAACACCTCACAGGTGAGGACAAACACCACCCTCCCCAAGCAGCCTAAAGGGGAAGTGAACTAGCTCTTTCTTGGCCAAAGGGCTCCCCAACTCTTGTGCTCATGTAGTCAGCAAAGCATGGTGGGACAAAACAGCCTTGCCCCCTCCAATGTCTTGTCTTCATTTTGGTCATGCCTAAAGCAGGGATGAAACATGTAAAGGGGAAGACATGTACAGGAGGCTTAATGGGTCCACCACAGTGCTTCAGAAGCTGGTGGAACATGGGTCTTGATGCCTGGGCTCCTGCAGTTAAGATGGCTCATGTGATTAAGACATCAATGCTCACTGAAAACTTCAGACATCTGGATAGCTGGTGGAAAGTGGCTGTCAGACTCCCACTTCATGTTTGTATTTCATTGTAAGTGACACTCCCAAGTCCACGGGGGCAGGGGATAGGAAAGGAGGGGCACCCTGGGGCTGTGGAGTGGGGCTCTTTCCACCTTCCACCTTCACCCCCTCCACCTTCCTCTCCACAGGGTCCCAGCAGCTACACGCCCACTGCCCAGTTTAACTCTTTCTTGTCTGGTCGCTCTGCAGCACTACTTGCTGCTGATCTGAATGGCAAGCCAGGGGACATTGTCAGGAATAGCCCTACAGCAGTATTATTCACATGCCTTTTGTAGCCTCCTGAGATCCACCAACATTGTTTCATTGCTTCTGCCAGCAGAGCAACTGACTAGATGAGACCCGCTGTGGCATCTCCCCACAGCTATCTGCAAGGTAATCTGTTATCTAATAGTTCTCCAGGGAGGTTCTTTTTGTGGGCTTTTCTGTTACTGTTTTGCTGAAGATAATGTGAGGCTCAACAGGTTGTGAAAACAAATCTGATTTGTATGTCTCAGAAGCAAATAACTAGATGACTTATTTCAATATAAACATACATTTTAGGGCTGTACATTGCTTGCTTTCTTTTATAGGACAAATATCAGTTAAGGTCTGTATTGCTTTATCATCTGCTTGCTTAACAGATGAAAGTGAGGTATGTGGTTTCCATCAATTGAAAGTCTGCTTCTCTTCCTAAGTTGAGTTTTCTCTTTTTTCCTTTTTATTTTTATGGGCTGTGCACTGCTGGGGCTAGCTCAGCCATGTGCTAGTCTCCTCCTCCTCCTCCCCCTCCTCCTCCTCCCCCTCTCTTAGGAACTACATCACTGACAAAAGGCTACAGGCTCTGTAGATGACACTGTAGGTATCAGTGACATTTCACTAGAGGTGGCATTGCTGGAAAGGCAATCGATTTAATCATTTCATTACTAGCGTGGTGCTGCCTGCGTGCCCCAGGATGAGACTTCATCACTCTCAAAGTCAGTGTGAAAACAGTCAACAGCCTAAAAATACCAGGAGTTCAGAAGTAACAGGAAGCCAGGACAGCAGGAGAACTATCTAGGGGGACACGGCAGGGACTTTTTGTTTTTTGAATGTGGCAGCACTGATGCCTGGGGCTCATGGGAGAGCGACTGGCACGATGGCTGCCCCCCCAGGATGAGACACAGCTGGACTCTGCAGAAAAGCATCTTAGCTTGCACAAGGGGAAGAGGTGCAAAGCTACGTGCTCGTTAAATGTAAAGCTGCCCAGTATCCTAGAAATAGGTAGTGCATCTGCAGAAGGTGGAGTGCTCTTAATGCTGCTTCAGCCCTGCACATCTCACCTCTGCGTCCACATGTTCTGCCCAGGCAGTGGCAGGGCCAGCACTGATTTGCTGCTCACCTTTCACCTCTCTTTCTCAAAGACCAGGAAAAATAACCTCCCAGCAGTGAAGGTGCAGACACTGCTGCTGCAGGTGAAGAAGCTGCTCCCACGGTGAGGTGCCTTTGGAGATTGGCTGGCACAGGCTGCCCCGTGCCACAGTGCCCAGCAGTGCCACGCTGCTCTTCCTGCCTGGCTCAGCCTGCCTGGCCTCTGGTGCAATGCTGGCAAAGGCAGCATTGAAAAATACTGCTTAAGGGAAAGATCAATATTGAGATCTATGTTCTCAATGAGAAAAACGATATATTTTAAAGTGTGGCTATAAATCCCAGTCCTCTATTCCTCCACAAACAGTTCCAACGGAGCAAGGCGATAATCGGGCACTCAGTGGCTGCAAAACACACTGAGTCATGCAGAACAGGGGCAAACAGGCTCCATATGAGAAGCTCTGCAACACCAGACGGTGCTGGCTATTAATTTTAAAAGAAAAATATAATTGGGGGTGAATCATTCCTCTTCCTTGGATGACAAATTCAAAAAACACTTCAAAATCTCTGGGTGGAAGAAGTATGAGTGCGTTGCAGCCCAGTGATCTGATTTTATTCAGGCTAGTAGAGATCAGGACTTAGAAAAATGATCAGGATTTTGCCACTAGCCCTTTCAGGTGCTAGGAGAGCAAGAGAAAACCCATAACTGGGCAAAACATGACTTGGAGGTGGCCTGAAAGGGAAACTGGGTCTCAACAGTGCAGACATCTGAGAATACAGTGAATTAAGTCTGCTGTGAGTGGTGGCCTGGAAAGGGCAGTTTGGCCTTCTGGCTTGGCAGGTTTAGAGAGGAAATCTGTGGATGATTTTAACTCCATCTACTCACAGAGCTCTACAGAGAACTCCCCTACTGAAAGCATTGTGATGCTTCTTGGTTTAGGCTTCAATGGCATTTTTTTGGATTGACTTTTCAGGCTAACAGAAGGGGAAAATGAGCTCTTGTTCCTCCAGAAGGAGATGATGGTGTATTTTTAAAAACAAACTATGTATGAAGGCTAATTAACTTGGCATTTACAGCTTAACATTCTCCTAGATAAATTTGCTCCAACTGAGACCACATTTTGTTGCAAGGAAGTTTCTGCCTAGCATCTTTTTCCTCCTGCTGCTTCGTGTGCTATGATATCAAGGTCATGAGCCATCTTCCAATATCCTGTTCAGTGTCTTCCAATTAAGCAATCAGTAAAGGTCTATCTGTGAAGGCTGAGACATCTCTTAGTGGGGCTCCTTATGGTCCTGGTCAATGTTTTAAAAGCTAGAGAGAGCCTAGTGGGACAGGTTCCTAAGAGGAGCTTGCTACAGAGCAATGATTTAGCCACTGGAGATGGTGCTGTTTCTGCCCACCATAGAGAGGAGCTCTGGAAAGGTCTTACTAATGAGGGGAAAAAGATTATGTAGGCGGAATTTATCTCCTCCTCTGGTACTAAGGCCTCGCTAAATAATTTGCCCTCTGAGCATGCTGTGGTTATGGTTAGCAGGCTGGGGGACAGGCAACCTGGATGTGTGGGCAGCATGGAGCAGGCAAAAACCCTTCTTGTCCTTGCTGCCGTGGGCACCCAGGCCCCTGCTGTGGTGCTCAGGACATGCTCATCAGCAAACTGCCTCATCACAGGAGCTCCAAATTCCTGTCTGTTTGTGCTGTGCATGTGCTTCAGGGCTACATGGCACAATGGGGCTGCACTCGCTCCACTCAGTAGGGAGGTACAGCTGAAGAGAGAAAGCCTAAGCTTGTTTTGACAAGGAGTGGTGACATTACGTTGACATTGTTTGGGTGTTATTTAATTCTCAGCAAAGTCCTCCCTCTCCTGCCAAGATTGTTTTCCACCCCAGGAAGCATCCCTTGCCCTCAGGAGAGTATCTGACAGTGTGCTACTGAGAATTTATGCATTTATTTACATAGTTATTGTAAAGAAGGGAAAAACAGTTTCACCTGTAACTATCCAGAAAGCAAGTGAGCACAGTGGCAGCTGAAAGAAAATCTACTTGGAGAAAGCACTAATGTAATAAATTGCTGTAACCTGGATGAAGAGGGACTTAATAGGATGCCCTCATTCAAAAATTGCATTAGAAGACGTTGATGGCAATGAGCCCACATCAGTTGCTCTTCCCACATTTCCACTCTGCTGTTCCAAATCAAGTTAGGGTGATTCAGATGCACGGCTTATTGCCCTAGGAGAAAAAATATGGCTTATTTTTTTCCTGAGGGTCACAGGTCACTAATGTAATGCAGAGGAGGCACGGCAAAGGGAAAGCCCCAGCCTCATTAGAAGATGTTGATGGCAATGAGCCCACATCTTCCCACATTTCCACTCTGCTGTTCCAAATCAAGTTAGGGTGATTCAGATGCACGGCTTATTGCCCTAGGAGAAAAAATATGGCTTATTTTTTTCCTGAGGGTCACAGATAACTAATGTAATGCAGAGGAGGCACGGCAAAGGGAAAGCCCCAGCCTCAGCAACCTGAGCTGCCATGGTCACAGTGAGATCAGTGGGCTATGCCAGAGCCCAGCTTTGGGAGAGAAAGTCTCAGGACTCTGCTTGACACGATGAAGGGATGAAATGCATCAACCATTAGACTGGTTTGTGGGAGGGCTGCAGGTCTGCATGAGTATCTGCTCATGTACAAATGGAAGCCCTGAACTTCTTTCACGCTTAGATTTTCTTCTCTTAATTTTTAAGCTTTAATTGACAAATCTTCAACTAACAAGGTCAGCTATTCAGTTTCTCCAAAATACCAGACTATAAACATAAGTGGTGGTGGTGGGTAAACAAACAAACCCAAAAGACACATACACAAAACCCAGACAAAACAATGCAGTATATTAAACACAATGTAAAGAGAATGGACTCTGCTTGCAGCTTTTTAGGCTAGTGAGTCAAAATTAAAGCAACTTGGCTAGTGATGAAGACAGGTAGGATGGCAAAAGGAAAGACATGAAGTTTTAGTAGAAATAATTGTATCCTAAAATAATCACTAAGAGACAAGCTAATAACTAACCCTCCCCACAGCTCTGCTGCATGGATTACCTTACCTTCCTGAAAGCCCATCACAGCTGCATTTAGGTGGGTGCAAAAAAAGCCTCCCAGGGAGTGTTGCTCAGAGCAGACCTGCCTCCAGGTAAGTCCCATCTATAGGAAGGAAATCAAAGCTATGTATGTAGTAGAATCACCTGCATGTATTTACCAACTTTTGCAGAGATCACAGCTGCTCAGCACCACTACACAGCAGGCTGGCCCAAACAGCTTTTTTAAAAAAGCCACCCCACTCTGTTTGAAAAAGGCCCCAAATTTTGATCTTTTTCTTGAGGCAGCAAAGCATCTGCCCATGAGCTGCAAGAACTGGGTGCTCCCATCAGGCAGAGAACAACTAGAAGCACATCTCAGAAGCACATGATGTACTGGCTCTCTGGAGACTGCTAATGATGCTTGATTAATTTTCATTATCAGCGTGAGCAATCTTTAGGCTCTCTCTACATCTGTCTTATTTAGAGTTGTCTTTTGTTTCTCAGTGAAATGGCAGCTTCTACAGCCAGTGATCTAATTGTTCCTCAGCACCTGCTTGAAGCTGTCCAAGTTAAGGATGGACATTGTGTCATCTAAGTACATGTGATTTGGTCTTTAAGGCTCAGATTAAAGAAAACCGAACAGCAGATTAGCCAGTAATTGAATGAAGTGGAAGGTAATATGCAGGCTGATGCTGGGGTCATAGAAATGCTTGGGCTGGACAACACTGAATAATGGACCAAACAGCAATATGCATGTTGTGGTCACCAAGCAGCAGAATGAACAGTCTTTCAACAGACACCCTGAGCTCATAACATACAAGCTGCTGTCTACCTGGGCAACGAGCTTTTGCAGTGGATTTTTTACAGAGCCTTTGCAGTGCTATAGATCTCAGATCCAGCCGCCAGGGCACAGTGAGTTCAGCTGGTGCTGGTGGGGCAAATGCCCACGATGGGTTCTGTGCTGTCACCTCTGGGTCTGCCAGCATCCTCTGATGCAGAGCAGGCAGCACGTGGTGCTGAGCCCTGGGGGGTGAACCCGGCTCCTGCGTCAGGGTGATGCAAGCCTTCCGAGTGCACTTGCCACTCCAGGATGTCAGAGGTGGTAAGTCAGCCCCTCACACTTCCAAAAACCTGTCCATGGCTGTGGTGTTCCAGGACAGAACACTTGCCAGCCCCCAGCGTTGTTCACGTGCTGGAAAAGGGTAACAACATTCAGGGTAACCTGAATGCTGGTTCAGCTGCAAGTTCCTCTCAGGCAGGCAGGCTTGCAGAAGCCCCTTTGTGGGCTCCAGTCCTTTGGTGAGTCCCAGTAAGGATCCAAGACCCTTCTTGATTTTCAAGCCTGATTTTGATTCCCTTCTATCCAGATGACAACATGTAGCTGTCGAGGGACATACTGAGCAACTGGGAGTGGTACAGCCAAAGCCACAGATGGAGCTCCCTGTCTACATATAAAAAGCAAAAAAACTTGGAATCTGTACTGGAAAAAATGGTTTAAAATGTTTTTAACTTAAAAAGAAAGAATACAATCCTCCAACTCATTATAGTACTGCACTGCATTGGCAAGCAGGAAGTTTACCTCATTTGCCTCCACTGCTGCCCAACTTCAATGCACCAAACTCATCTTTATGCTCCACACTTCTGATCAATACAGCCAAAAACATCAGCTCCAAAGACTTCTTGGAGAGTTGCTGGCTTGGCCGATGTGTATTTAGCCCTTGCTCTGGAGGGGCTCCCAGGAAGCATACAGCTTTTGGAGGATGGGCAGCATGTGGCTCACCCCCAACAAAAGATCTTCCTCTCCACAATATTTAGTCCAATCAACTCCTTGCCTTCTACTACATGAAATCAGGAGTTACCTGAAGCGCTGTTATGTTTTAATTCACTTCAGCATACATGGAGAATCAGGCACACTGTGTGCAACACCAATGAAAACAAATAAGTCCCTGGAGCAAAACCAGAAGTCATTCCTGATTACATTATTGAGCAGCAACGTACAGTGTAAAATGGCAAGACAAACTCAGCCATCCTCCCAGTGACTGGGTGGTGTAGAGCTGAATGCTCTCTGCTCTGACAATCAAAACATTGCTCTTTCAAATAGACTTTTTTTCCCCTTGTAAATCACTATTTGTTAATTGAAGGAAGAGCCGTTGTCTGAGGTTGAAAGTAGGAGCCTGGGCAGGGCTGTCAGCTGTGAGGAGGCAGCCAGGGGGAAGCTCTCAGGGAGCTGCTTTGCAGGGTGTTGTCATGGGAACAGAGCAAGTAGGGCATCTGCTGTGCCGCCTCTGCCACGCAAACTGGCAATGCAGCGGCATAAAATCAATGTTGCTCAGCAGCACCAGGAGAGCCAGCTATCTGGCTCATAGAGATTTAGTCTGAATGACATGCAATGGCCAGAACCTCCCTTTGTGTGAAAGTGGTGTCACTCCTGATCTGAGTGGAACAGGACTTTATGTCAGCCAAGTGAGCATCTAGGCACAGCCCTCAGCGCGAAAGGGCCGACATTAAAAATACCTGGTGGAGCCACGATTTCTGCTGAGAACCTTCTGAAGTAAGGTCATGTTAGAAAGCAGTTACTGAGGGCTGGGTGAACTTACATGACTTCACAATTTAACAGCCTATGAACTGGACATCCATAATGATTAGTGGCAGAAGACAAAGGTTCGAGCCCAGTGTGTATGGCTCCACAGTGTACAAGCTAAGAATGCAAAATACTGCCATAGTGTAGTGACATAGCATCTGAAGTATCTGACTCCCTTTGCACAATGCTGTCTTTGAATGCAAACCTCCTCTGTGCCAGTCTACATATGTGGAATTATTGGAATTTTCTTTATAAGAAATATCTTGTGTGATACTGTGGTTGCTAGGGATACGTGATGGTTAAGAACGGTTTCCTGGATAAAGAAGAATCTGGAGATTAGTGCTCTTGCAGTTATAAAGGATGATGTCTCTAAAAAGAAAAAAGAACGTTTTTAATGTTGCACCACAGAGATCAGTGCAAGCAGAACTAAATCCTATAGGTAATAGGATGAAAATGCTAACTGAAGAAAGGTTAAAGGAGCAAAATTCATTTAATTGCCTCCAAGCTTTCATTTTGTCTTGCCCAGGTCTGCTGACAAAGTAAAGAGCTCCTAATTAAAGCAGCATCTGTAGCATAACCACTGCCACTGACCGAAGCCAGCAAGATGCTGAGTGTATGTTCCTCATTTCCTATCAACACCAAAGTGTGAATGAGGGGCCCACATCCATCCACGGCTCACTTGATGTGTGCTTTGGAAAAGTGACCAAAATAGCAAGCAAGGGAAGAAAATGGAGCCAGCACAAGGATGGGGTCCCAGTTTACTTGTTGAGGTTGCTGATTAAAGGCCTTCTGCATAGCAACAGATTTGAGTAAAGTAATTATAAACTTTATCACAAAAAGGCCTGTAGTTGCATTGTAATCATAGTCTTGCTCTGTCTCTAACTTATCTCTCACTGGCACTGGGTGAAGTGTGTTCTGGATTCACAGTGACTTTACTTTTAGTGCTGATCCCTTTGAATAAAACACAGGGAGCATGGATTAGTTAGACTCATCCCAGTGAATTAGTCTCTATGCAGAAGAGGCTGTGGTTCCCTTCTGGGCATGGTAGCCTCCATGCAATCATGCCTTTGGCAAAAAGCTCTCTTGGGGAGAAGAAGAGGAAGTACAAGACAAAGTGAGTGGAGCAGTGCTGACCTTGTCTATCCCATGGGCAATATGTGCAGGGTGCCTGAGACCCTGCTGGGTCAAGCCTGGCGGAGGCTATTCGTAAATTCTGGATTAAATAAACTCATGCAGAAGCTGTTCTTCATGCTGCAAGGGATGAAGTGAGAGTTGTGGACTTGCAGACCATAGTTAACCAGCTCAAGCCCACTTCTCTTCTACAAGGTACTGTTCCTTGTATTTGCAGCACGTCTCCTTTGCTGAAGGAAGCGACGTGCATCAGGAGTGGCATTGGTACGAGCACAAGGTATGTAACTAACTGGAACTGTATGGAGAACTTGCCATGCTCCCCACACATGTAATACGTGGAGTCAGCTGGTACTAACAAAACACTCCAGTGTGTGGGAGTATGACTGACCTTGCATTAGCAGAGAGGGACCTTGAACTCTCACAGCCTGCAGAAAAGTCAAGATTGGATTCGCTGAAACAAAAAGATAAAATGAATACAGAGCTCTTCCAGCACTTCCCTCCACTTGTTTCATACCATAAATATCAATACAAATATAGAAATACAGAGATAAACAGTTGGTCTACCTTGTCCTTTCCATATATTTCTGTCATGAAAGGTTTTACATAAATTCTAACAGCAGATTGCAAAGTAATGCCTCGGTTATGGAAGGGAGCCACCAGCCCTTACACTGCATTACTGTAATGTAATGGGTCTCTGACATGAGCTATATTTGGAAAGCTTGCTTTTATTGTAAACCTTCTACAACATCCTCCCTGCTGGCATCAGTTTCTCTCTGTGTTCTCCAGAGACCAAAGACCAGGATACCAACTAGACATGACAAGAGCCAATGGGGTTTTGGCCCAGAAGAAAAACCCATGAGACAAAACTAAGCTGTTTATTTTAAGGGATGCAGTACCAGTGACAGAACGTGTTCGAATGGGTGCTGGTGACCAAACTGCTGAAAGGAGAATTTCCCGTTAGCCTAGAGCAATTGACATTGTAATTAATTGCTTCCCACACTTCTTTGCTAAGTAAAGGCTGCTGTAATAACAAGAGCTGCCATAATATTTTTTTTTTTAACTGACATAATGAATAGATAAACGAGAATCTGTATTTGCTTTTTCTTTCTGTGCAAATGTCACACTGCTTTCATGTTGGCTATGACTGCAGAAGTGCTGATTCAATCACTTATTTACATAATCCCTTCAGATTTTTCTTTATATCGCTGGTGATAATGAAAAGATTTTCTCAGCTGAGAGAAGGAAAGAAAGCAGGCAAGTTCTGAATGTGAATAGGCTGAACTGACATAAAAAGATGGTAATTTGCATTAGTAAGAAATAATCATAATGCAGATGATTAAAATTATGGTAAATACTGCCTACCCTACCTGCCTTGAGGAACATTCACCCTGTGACAGTGAACGCCCATTCAGCTGCAGAGCACAGAGCAACCCTACACAAACTGACACAGCACAGTGGAATCCAACGTTATTGCCGCTTAGTAAATAAAGTTATTTTGCAGGAAAAAGGTTTTAAAATACTCTGATTCACATGTGAATCAGTGCAGCACAGCAGGGAGGAGCAGAGACACAGCTTGGTGCACTGCTAGCTACACAGGTGATGTAACTTTCCAAGAGGAAAGGAAAGGCAGAAGCCCACTCTGCATGTGCAGAGCCTGGAAATACAAAGCTCTTTATAAGCTATTTTTGTGAGATGACTGAGCAGAAAAGATAAGCCCCTGGAGCAGCTCCCTTGACGTGTCCTTCCCCCCACCCCCCCAACACCTCAGGATGCCTGTGCTGTGTTTTCCTTGCATAGTCTTGCCTTTTGCTCCTGAAAGCCCTGCTCAGGCTGTGACCCAGAGGGATTTGCTGCACTCCATGCTCACACCCTCGGGGGTCACGGTGGGACCAGAATTTCATCCTCTCCAAAAGGAGATCAAAGGGACTGCCAGCCACTCTCCAGGGGACTGTGTGTGTGAGTATTGAGGATGGAGACAAATATGACAGCAGCTACAAAATTGCAAAAACTCACTTCTTATTCAGCAGAGCCCACTGACAACAAAGTGCAAGGTTTAGTTTAGAGAGGCCAGTGCGTAGCTGCAACACTCAAAACCAGTCCTGTTATTAAAGCATATTCTGTGTCATTTTAAAAAAGAAAATTAGATGTGAAAACTCATCTCCATTACCTTGAAGAGAATGAGTCCAATAAGGACTGAGCTAGCTGCTAAGCTCAGACTCCACAGATAAACCTTCAACAGCCTCTTGAACATGAAATCTATCTCCAGCCCTTCTGGAAGACTAGGTATCTGAAAGCAGTTATGGTCAGGGCAACCATTTAATAATATTTTTTCTTAAAATAATCTTTCAGTTATATTTTAAAACTTCTTTTTTTAACTATAGTTTAACAGAAATGCTTCTGATACTGCTGTGCTGACAAATTAATTTTTAAAAAAAAAGAAAATATCTGCATATTAGGATAAAAATTTCCAGTACTTTTTTCTT
>NW_008610883.1:0-9166 GCF_000691845.1 Merops nubicus
TCCGGCGGTGGGAAGCTGGACGTGTGCGCCCGCAGAGCGGGAGGATAAGCGCAGCCTGGGGTGCATCAAAAGAAGGGTGGCCAGTAGGTCCACAGGGGCGACTCTGCCCCTCCGGTCTGCTCCGGTGAGACCCCACCTGGAGTGCCGTGCCCTGCCCTGGATCCTTAGCAAAAAAAGGCATGGACGTGTAGGCGCGGGTCCCGAGGAGGGCCATGGAAGTCCTCTCTCTCCCGTGTGGAAAGGCAGCAAGAGCTGGAGCTGTTCAGCCTGGTCACAGAGAAGGCCCTGGGGAAACCTTACTGCAGCCTTGCCATACTTAAAGGGGGCTTCTAAGAAAGATGGGGACAGACTTTTTAGCAGGGCCTGTAGCAACAGTACAAGGGGTGGTGATTTTAAATTAAGAGAGAGAAGAAGAGGAGGTCTAGCTTAGATGTAAGGAAGTTCTTTGCTGTGGGGGTGGTGAAGCAGTGGAACAGATTGCCCAGAGAGGTGGCAGATGCCCCATCCCTAGAAATGTTCAAGGTAAGGTGGGGCTCTGAGTACCCTGATCTATTTAAATATGTCCCTGCTTGCTGCAAGGGGGTAGGACTGCATAACCACTAAAGATTCTAAGTTGTCCCCCAGCATAGATCACCCTCTGTCCAGCCAAGCTCAGCACAAACAGTGGAGCCATCTCTGAGAGCAACAAGATGAAAGTGGCCTCTGTCCACCAACCTGACCACACACCCTGTGTCTTGTCCATAGTGAAGGACCAGGTTCCCCCCACATTGAGTGAGAAGATAGTGAGAGGCTCTTCTCTCACCCATGGGGCTGGGAAGGAGGAAAGAAGAAGGCTGGTGGACAGCAAGAGAAGTGTGAGGAAGTTGGGCCACCACAGAGACCAGGCTTGGAAATTATAAAATCATGCTTTGGGCTGGAAGGAATCTTTAAAGGTCATGCAGTTCAAGCCCCCAAGCCCCATGCAGTCAGAAGTGACATCTTTAACTAGATTAGGTTGCTCAGAGACCTGTCCAATGCTGAATGTTTCCAGGGATGGAGCTTTTAACACCCCCCCCCAACCCACCCCCTCACTGTAGGAAAAAAAAATAAGTACTGCGAGACTCCAATAAGTTCCCCCTGGAGACTTCTCTTCTTCAGGCTGAACAACCCCAGCTCTCTCAGACTGTCCTCACAGGAGAGGTGTTCCAGCCCTATCATTGTTCTTGTGGCCCTCCTCTGGACCCTTGCCTACAGGTCCAAGTCTTTATTTTGCTGAGGAGTCCAGAACTGGATGCAGTACTCCAGGTGGGGTCTCACCAGAGCAGAGTAGAGGAGCGGAATCACCTCCATCCACCTGCTGGCCACACTTCTCTTGATGCAGCTCAGGATATGGTTGGCCTTCTGGGCTGTGAGCACACATTGCCAGCTCATGTCCAGCTTCATTGTGTCCTCCTTCACGGCTCATTTTCAGTTTCATCTTGTCCAGAAATCAACACAGGTTATGAGGGGAGAAAGAGTTAGTCTGTGGGTTAAGGAATAGCACATTATGATGGGAGGACAAACCAAGATGGGATGATTGACCTGAAGGAGTCAGGGATGGGGAGAGACAAAGATGGTGAGCAGCTAGCTGGTGAGAATGTGGTGCTTGAATGAGGACAGGTGGAACTGCCAACAGGGTTGGAAGGCTCAGGATCATGGAGAACAAGACTGAAGCAGCTTCAAAAGGCCCAGGATAAAAGTGATTGCGGGTACTTGGAGCAGAACTGTGAAGCGGTGGTGAGGCCAGATACCATATACACTGAGCAGGTGCTCAGGGGCATCGTCCATCCTGTGTGTGAAATGAGGCCACCCCCTTCTGGGGAGAGGAAAAACACCGCTGCCAAAAGGAGACCTAGCATCAGTTACAGGTCTCCATTCAGGCCGCCCTGCTGACACTTGGCTCTGCGAGCGTGCTGGCCTCATGTTCATCACCACCACGGCCAAAAAGCTCCCTGGCAGGCCCAAACCTGCCCAAGTCTCGTGGTCATGGCGGGGGCAGGAGGAAGACAGACGCAGCTTCCCCCATGAAGAAAAGCAATGGTGTGCCGAGATCATGCAAGATGAGTGGTCATGCTCAACCCTCTCCAGGGTCACACCTCTGGGACAAGGATGGGGCAGAACAGGGGAGAGCTGAGCAGCAGCTTTGTTAGCAGGAGATATTTGGCCCTCTGGTGTGATGGTTGTGGGGACAAGGAGGCAATGAATGGGGCCTGCCTGTGAGGAGGCTCCGCTCCCAGCTCTGCGGTGGCAGGGGGCCCTTCCTGCCCTCCAGCCAGTGACAGCAAGAGCTGGGCTGGCCCTCCCAAGGCGGAGTGAGGATCCTCTGGAGAAGGAGGAATTTGGAAAGCATTATTAACGAAACTCTAGTAGCTGTTTGTTTGTAGGGGAGCTAGGAACAGCCTAGAAAGGCAAAGAAACCTAAAGAAAAAAAAAAGTTATTTAAAAGAAAATTAAATAAGCCCAGGGCCATATTTTTCCATGCAGGAAGGCAGTGTTTAAAGGGACCAAGAGGAGCATGGACTAACAAGTAATTTTCAACATCATGATTGTGTTTGAGGCAATAAAAAGACTTAAATCTCTCCAACTATCATGTTGCTTGCCTCCAGAGCTGTGTGTTCACCTCTTGCTGTTACCTCCTCCCACACGCTCCTATTGATCACCCCATCCAACAAAAGTCTCACTTGTACTTGCTGTTCAGAGTATAGATCCTCAGTGTCTGTATGAATCTTCTGGTCTCATTTTGCCACAGGGAATGCTAAGATGTCAGACATCAGGCTGGTGGTGAACCAATCACAGCAGATCCCACATCTACTTCACAGTAGCTACATGAACGGCTGGAAATGATGTGCTTGCTGAAGTAAAGTTTCTTAGAGCAGAGAAATAACAGAGGCTAAGAAAACCGCCACAATTTATATGGAGAGGCAGATATATGGCCTGTTCAACTTTGAAAGCAGCATCTGTGAAGCCTGAACAAAAATTCAAGTCTTATAGTATGAGGATTACTCCTGCAGTGTTGAAAACACCACAGAGATTCTCAGAAAACATCACTGTCTTCTTTCCAGCTTGCACTTCCAGTAAAAACCTGGATTTGTTAGATTCCCCCAGAAAAATTGTTGTTGAATGTGGTGACAATTGCAAATTTCTGTTTCCAAAAGTAGTTGTATCTGTCTGCAGGCACACACAGAACTGTACGTTTCTGTGCCTGTTACTGTCTGTATCAGCCTCAGCAAACGTCATTGTCTCCTGCTCTCTATTCAGCTGTTCCTGTAGAATTTGTGTCCATCACCAGAAGGTAAAAAAAGTCGCAGGATGCAGGGTAGCTGCGTGTTAAATAAGAGTGTCAGAAGCTGTCGTGTCAAGGAGCAGAACAGGGTCAAGGTCTAAAGACGCAAAACCACTGTTTACAGCTACAAAAAGGCAGGTGCTTTCTGACAGCATCAGTAGCCAGTCATAAGACAACTGGCTATGAAATGAGAGGGATCTGTGGCACTAGGGAGCTCAGCTCCAGATAGTCTACATGAAATGCTGCCAGACCTCAGAGCTGGACTGCTCAGTTGTGGCTATGCATGATACTTCAAGCTTCCCAAAGTTAACCTACTTTCTCCATACGAAAGTTTTTGCAGATGGGGTACAAACAGGACACAGACGATGTGCATTAACTGTATATCAAGTGGTAATTTTTGTGATTGTAGATGGTATATGCTTTTCATAATCACACTCTTCCATCATGATCGGTTAATTGGATGTAATTCTAAAAGCGGGAAAATAATGGAAATTCCTGTTGATGCTGATGTCAAAATAATGGAGTATCCATTGAACAGTTCTGATGCATTTATGTGTTCTAGTTTTGGCTTGACGTAGACACAGAGTTGGATGAATTTTATGACTACTAGACCATAGAGATTAGTGTGAAGCATTTATTCAAGTGCTCTACTGAATCAGAGTCATGAAAGTGGACAACTGGCTTTACGTGGATGTTTTAAGGCTTTGCTGAAAAGCAGTGGGCTTTTATAAGGGCTTTGTTGAATTGCCTTAATTTATAAACCTCAGTTTAAAAAAAAAACCCGTAAATATAATATACCATCATTGGTTTTCTGAATCAAGACATTTCTTTGGCTGAAACATCAAACAGCAAGGGAAATCTAAGATAAATCAGGGTTCTGCCACACTTGAAGCAATAATAAGAGTCCAGAGGCATAGTTGACAGAAAACATCTGTTTCAGCAGTAGATACAAATTCATCTTGATGAGTAACAGATTGGAAAAAGGCCATCTAAATAAAAAATGGGTTCTCACAAGAACACCACATACACAAACACCAACACAAACACTGAAGCTACAAAATCCCAATTAACCTAAACGCACAATGGGTAGAAGAGGGGTAGGGAAGAGGCATCCAGTGGTTTCTCATAAATGACATTCATAGCCTCTCCACTTCTGCAGGAGGAGATATTGCAGGGTCTGTGCACTAGCTACATCTCATTTCAACCTTTGTAGCAGGCATGGTAGCCTCGCTGTGATTGTGTACCAGAGGCTCTGCCCTTGATGGTTGTTACACAGACTGCCACCAGTACTGGTTGGTGACCACACTGTAGCACATAGTGATTCCCAGCACGTTCCTAATTGCCGTGAGAAGAAAATTGAAAATGGCAACGGCTAGGCTTTCACAATCCACCCTGGATTCATAATCTCAGCCAAGGCAATTTGAGAAGCGCCCCTGGTTACTGCAAGAGTCCACAGGCACGTAACTAGCAGCTTGGTCCACCTCATTCTCAGCCACTTCCTTCTATAGAGGTGTTTGAGAACACCCTCAAGATGACAGGATTGGTCCTTTTCAACTGCTGGTACCCAAATGCCAACCTCTTAAACAGGCCCTGTCTAGCTATCAAAGAGAGCTGGAACTAGGTAACATCTTGGCCTTGCCACTGCTGTGAGGCAGGAGGGAAGCAGACAGCTGAAAAGGGCAATCCTCAAGGCAAGACCAGACGGGAGCAGAGAGGTCCCATGGAAGCCTAGAGCACCAAGTTTGAGGTCCTGGTCCACCACAGCTTCTGCGTCTCATATGGCAAAACCATTTCCCTCTTTCCTCAACGTCCATCTGAAAAGTCAGTGTCACCCTAAGTATCATCCTTTCCAGTAATTAGAGATGAATGGTTGTGAACCGCTCCAATACTACAGAGAACAGCTGAAACACACCAGAGACGGGCAGGACCAGTCTTGAAATAGTCACCCACAGCTCTTACCAGCTATCTTATGCCCTTGCAGTAGCAGCTGCCTTTTCTTTGGGTTTATTTAACATTTTCTTTCATTAAATATCAAGAAGAGATCCTACTGGTAGAGCAATGGTGGTGGAAGTGAGAATGGCTTATGTAACGGAGTTCATGTTGAATAAACCTAAATGAGGTTTCATTGCAAATGGCTGTCTCTGCAATGGCATAAGATGTCTGATGGCAGAGGCAACACAGGAGCTGCGGGTGACTACTTGAAGACAGCAAAAATATATCTACCAGCATCACCAAAAGAGGTACGAGCACCGGGTCCAACCCCTCAGTCCTGGTGGGTGCAGAGAGAACAAGGTTTTTCAGCAAGCCCCCGGGTGGGAATTGGCCATCAGAGTGCCGTGGCACAACCACGCACCGCGTTCGGTCGGCGCCTGTGCATGCAGCACAGCGTGTTATCCTGCAAGAGCTTTTCCAAACCAGTCTGCTACACAGCGGGAGAAGGATAATTGCTAGTGATCCCTTGAATTGTTCATCTGCAGGGAAGGTCCTGCTCTGTAACCTCCCCTAACCAGAACATGCCATTAGGATGCTAAACTTGTGCTGATGAATTTTGTGCAGCAGGTTTCCAAGGATGCATATTAAGGCAGAATATTCGTATTTATTCAGAGATGTGTTTTGACTTGGTTTGCACATGTATTTAGAGGAATTAATTTTGATAAATGTAAGTAACTGTCCTTTCAGATGTAACAAGCAATAGGGAGTTATCATTCTCTAAAGCATGAATCCTCCCAAATGTTTTGACTTCCATTATCTGTACCTTAGGATTATCTGATACTGTCTCCAACTCAGAATGATTTTATGACCAGTCTCACTGTAGGAATATATCCAAAGCAAAAATGATGTTCCGAAGAGATCTATTTCTTAGCAGGAAAAGACACTGCTCCTTATGGCTTTGGGAGTAACAGACTGGGGAAAGCAACCCCTGTAATTTAGAGCAAAAAGGAAACAAGTGCCTCAACTGATTATTCAACTGCAGTGGAGAAAATATGGAGTTTCTTTTTATTAGAAACCATTAAATAGCAATCATTCCAGGGTCTGAAACCTTTGTTCTCCCTGCTTATACTTTTTATACACATATTTTTAAAAGTTGGGCATTTTTAAAGGCATTTCAGAAGCCAAGCAATCATTAATAATGTCACTGTAATTTTAGGATAAAGAAATCCTGAGGCCATGCCCAACATGTTTACAAATTTGTGGAGTGAGGCAAGAACCAGCGCACAAAAAAAGCACAGCTCTGTGCCTAGTGCCATTTACTGCAGATTTGAACTATTTCTCTCTGCTACATGTACATTTCATACACAAAGAACATACATACAAGTATGACAGTGAGATTACAGGTGTACAGACCTACAGAGGTAATCTTCTAGTGGTGCAGAACGCACCAGGTTTTGGATAGATTTCTTCTCAGTAAAATGAGAAGAATGGTTTTAGTGCAATGTAGAGGCGTACCAGAGACACCACAGCTCAACATATGCTGGGCTGTCTATATTCAACACTGAAAATTCCCATTCCAAATAAATTATTTCATTTTTTGCTTTTTCATCTGCTTGAGACACAATTGTGGGAGCTGGTAGCTAGCGGCCCTTCCTTCCCCCTCCTGGGCCCACGGGAAACTCCTCTGCCACCCAAGACTACAGGTAACGTGTTATCCGGGATCTGCCATCCATCTACCATTACCTCTGCCATCAACCCTTCCTCACCCCACAGGCTGGTACAGGGGGGCACCTCGATCCACGTACATTCACTCTTCTTGTGTTTGATCCTTCGTCAGGAGTATTTCTGCTAATGGTTGTCTGTGCACCTGGATGGCACAGCTCCGTAACATCACCTGCCTACTCTCAGCCAGCATAGCATTTCCCTCCTTACTTTAAGCACACTACATGCCAAGCATTTAGTTTCTACAAGTTTTCTTTATTTCTAAAGAGAACAAACAAAATGAGGAACACCAAACTCTTGAAAAACGTTACACTGCAACAAACTACCACAAATAGATAGGATTGACCAGAGCACTCCTTTAGTCCTGGTGTCAGTGGGACTCAGGCTCGTGCTCTGGCTGAAGCACTGATCCACGTGGGCAGAACCCTGTCTTCAGGAAACTACAATTGTCAGAAGGATCACGCCACAAGATGCCCAAACTTCTCTGCAGGCAACCCATCCTCAGAAGTGCTCTCAGCATCCTGCAGCTCCCACAGATAACAGCACGCACTCTGCAGCTCTTCCAGAAAACACTGTGCATACATCAAGCTCTCTTGTTTTGACTTCAGGGAACCAAACAGAAGAGCAATGGTTTTTGGATGAAAGCCAGAGAAAGGCCAAAATGCCAACAACTGTGTGAAATCTATAATTTCATGCTGTGCTGAACTCCCTGGCTGCCCTCACAGCACTTCTCTTTTGCAAAAACTATTTACTAGCAAATGTAGAGTTGTTGTTTTGGATTTTTTTTTTTGGGTTGCAGAAGTATTTTGCATTTACAGGAGACATACAAAAAAGAATGAAGATAAATAGAGGAGCTGAAAAGCACCAGATACGTAGCTTATTCTGCAGATTTATTTCTGTAAGAGATAGTATCAATGGTTTCTTGACAAACACGAAACATAATGCAAGAAGTTGAAGTTTATCCATGCAATGCAGTGTTATAGTAAGTGACTGATCTCAAATCAGTATCAAAACATTGACGATTACTCAGAGAAAATAATTACATTTCCATTAGAAACGGCACTGTACAAATCTTTATTGATTAATCACTCAAACATTTTGGTTAGTTTGATCTCCAGCTCCAATTAAAATACACAGAGGCAATTCTGATGAGTGTGTATGTAAATCCTCAGTGTATATTTACATCCTGAAAACCCCAAATTCTGTCTTCTTTGTAGGTGCATTTAGTGCTGCGCTGAGACTGAGGCCCAAAACCAGTCTTGTGTCAGCTGGATCAATAATTCCGTCATCCCATAACCTAGGAAATAAGAGTCAAACAATAATAATTAAAGGAAGTTAACAGATACAGTGGGTGAATTTTAAAGCACAAGGAAATGGAAATAGTTACACTAAAGCGAGTGGACTAAAGAGCTAAATTATACTTGAAGCCCTGGATTTAATTAACCTTACCCATCAATGCAATAGACTGGTGTGCATTGTTCTGCAGACCAAAGTACAACTTCCGAGTAACTGAAGGATGTCAGGTCTACATAGTTTAAAAGAGATTCTTCATACTTCATTTTAGCATGAAGTCACCACCTTAGTGAAAAAGAGACCCTTTTGTTTTAATATTCACATGGAAAATGACCTTCAGTCAATGACCTATCCTTCTCTATTAAGAATGCTACTATTTTAAGGAGTACGTCACATGCTTATTTATGTTATCCAGGTTAGTTCAGCTGCCAGATGAAAGAATAAATACTTCTATCATCCTCACCATTAGAAGAGCCAGAGTAAATGTAAAGTATTTTCAGTAGTTGTATTTATTTTTTCTTTAGTCCGTTTCTAAACAACAGTAAGATAATACCCTCCTTAACCCAGCCCTGGAGGCAACTAAATAATGAATAAGCAATTACCAAATTCCCAGGTCCCCCAAATCATAACCACTTGTAAAAAGTCTCTTTGTTACCATCCAAAAATTAAAGTACTTGTGGCATCAGTTCCCAATGAAAGCTCCATCCTACCCAAAATAAAATCCATGTCAAAGCCCCTAGCAGGCCTAGAACTGTGAATATTGTGTTACTGTCCCCCCGAAAGACATCTAAACGAGACACCACATTGCTCACTGCAACTCAGCCTTGCTAAGCACACAGGCATTGTAATCAGGGTCTGCAAAGCATGTGCACAGTGTCTTTAAGACAGTGATGCTCCTCCTCCACCCCATCTTTTCCT
>NW_008610883.1:9197-21760 GCF_000691845.1 Merops nubicus
CACTTATTTGGCATTCTTTTTTGAACCTACTTCAGCGTTGGCTAATGTTTAATTCTTTGTCTGCAGAAAATTTAAAAATACAAGAACGGGTCACAAACAGAGAGCTAAGACTGACTCTACCAAGAGAAAGCACAGCAGCTCCCTTCTTACTGAGGTTCCCACCTGCTGACGTCCCATTGTTTGAAGATGAACTGAAAAAAATAAACCCATTAGACAGGAAACTGTTTTTCACTCTTCTCTCAATACTAAATGTGCCAACCTCACCCCCAAAAGAATGAGGATTTCAAACTGTACATAAATACATGCTGGTTAGCTCAAGGCAGCAGTTTTCCACCTTTGCTTTACTCTGCCATTTGCTGTCAAAGTAGTACTCATCAAATCAGGCAAAAATACTGAGACTGACACTGCATGCTTTTTATCTGACAACAAATACATTTATCTATCCTAGGATGCACAAAGTGGAACTGTAATAAAGGACATCTGTAACAAGATGGAGGTCTGATGGTCCAGGCTCAGCAGACTAGCTGCCTGTTCTGCAGCTAGCAGAGAGAGAAGGATGCTCGACTTGGAAACAATGTTCCACTATAAACGTAGCTTATCATGGTGAGCTCCCCAGGCAGAGAAGACTGTTACCCTAAAAGAGGCACAAGAGCAGAGCTGATGTACAAAAGTATAAAGGGGTCTAGAGAAGGGAAGACTTAAGCCATGTACTGTTAGACATGCCCTAACAGCCACGCTTGTGTCTGGATGGAATTGGTACCAGCAGCAAATTCTGTCTCAGAAGACACACCAGAACTGTCTACATCATATTCTGGATAAAGTACACTGTATCAGCTCTTGCAGTTTGGTTCCTGCCAATAACTCCTCTCCTAACTGTAGCTTTAAATTGTAAGCAATAACCCATTAAAACATTTGGTCATATTTTAACAATACTCTGCTAAAAAGAGACTCAGAGTAAGTGCTTTTTAACAAACAGCAAAAACAATTAGAAGCTTTTTTGTTCAAAATAACCAAACTGAGTTTTACTGAGACCTACTTAAGAGTTTGAATTCTCTTGTTTTTCCCCAAGACAGTGGTTATACCTGTTCATAAAACTTAGCATGACAGAATGGCCAAGATAGAACATTTCACTATCATGAAGTACACGTTACCAAAGTTCTTTTCTGTCCTCCTTCTTGTATTTTAGATCTTGATTTATTTTTTAGGGGTATGGTCAAATTAACCCGCCAAAGGGATGGAGAAAACCAAAGTAGTTTTGTGAGATCAAATTAGTACAATCCCTTTGTTTTCTTAGGACCGTGAAAAAAACCCTGGAAGAACAATCTCAAATATAATTCTATTATTAAGAAAATTTGAAGGTTTTGACTGTTACAGGTTTGTTTGCTCTGCATATCAACTTTTTTTAACAAACACTTGCAAGTAACTTTATTTGTGAAACACACTGAAACTGAACAAAGGAATTCATACTTCTTGTAAGTTTAATAAATCTGCTGAGGGCCTAGGAAGGTTAGGGATGAGTGGAATCAAAATGAATGCAGCATTTTTGAGGCTGCAACTTCACAGTGAGTACCACTGTAATAAACACTTCCAAACATGAAGCACATTTTAATGGCAGATTTGTTTTTTTGCAGCAACACAATTAACTGATACTGACAACTACAAAGATTTTATGCTGCATGGAAGTCAAGCTCCTTTCATATGTTCACTCCTGGCTTCTGCTTCTCTTTGTTTAAAGAAAACTACATTCTCTGCTGGGATGTAGTATTAATAATTAAACTATCTATTAAAACTCCATTGCTAGAACATGAGTCACAACAACACTCATAAAATATTCGTAACTGAAGCATTGTGAGTACAAGAAATGAAGTCCCCAAAAGTAATATGCTCATGTAATTTGTTAAGATCCAAATCACTGAAATTGTTTTAGAAACCCGTGAGCAGATTAATGTAACTCATTAAAAAGTGTGCTGCCTAATGACTCCTGTTAATTAAGACAGCTCACTGTGAAAGATTCTAATAAAATAATTGCTGAAACTTTGATTAGAAAACACAACTGCAGGGAACAGTATTGACATGCTGTACATATAACAAGTTATAATTGAGAAAGCAAAATAAATAGGGAAATTTGCTTGTATTTTAATATCATTTGGCCATTCTCCTTCCCTCTCATTACGACTGCTAGCAGCTTGATTCAAAGCCTACTGAAGTAAACTGGAATGGCCACATCCATCTCAATGGACATTAAAGATGAGGCAGACTGGTCCTCATATCTTAGCAAGAGGACAGTGTGAGGGAGCCTCCAAACCATCTGCACCTCAGCAGTGCTCACAGACAGCAGTCCTTCCACCCATCTATCACTCCTTCCTCTCAGCAACACAAAGCTGCTTGTTGGTGTTTTTTTGTTGGTCTCTTTGGTGGAGAGATCTAATTAGCACTGGACAAAATCAAGGCTGTCCAGAGGAAGTTTCATGTGGTTGACACACACGTGGTAATATTGCCAGGAAGGCATGAAATCAGGGAGAAAAGATGAGAGTATCTATTCACATACCCAATTATCTCTACAAGACAGCAGAGAGTAATTAAGAGGTCCTAGGCACTATACCCACATGGACTGGAAAGAGAGAGAAACCAGCCTGGACTGTGTTGACCCGAGCCCATCACATGCTGTTCTCTCAAACACTCCCCAGTGAAAAGGGGCCTTTCACTTTCATTACTTTTAGCCAGACGAACCCCAGCAGGATTTCAGCACTGACTTTTGACTCCATGCCTCCGCTGGGCTTATGAGCTTGAGTGCAGCATCACTCAAGCAAATGCAACCCACGCCCACACTAGTTCTCAGCTGGCTCCTCCTGTGCACGTTATGCTTCCCTTCCAAGCCACAGACACAATAAAAAGTATGTAACTGCCCTGCTTTTTTAAATGAAGGACAGAACACCCAGCAGTAAGAGAACTTCCTAACCCCTAGGCTAAGCAAACTCAGGCTATTTACTGAGGCACCTTCATAAAAATGAACTGGTACAATTAAAAACATAACCTGGTAAAAGTTTCTCTGTAGAGAAGAAAGCTGGTGTTAAATACTCAAGTTTCAGTTTACTCATAACTAGCCTTTTAAAACTCTAACCTTCATCTCAAATGTGAAACTACTTTCTCACAGGTTCCTAACATACTGTTGTAAATACCGACAACGGTCTGTTGGGTTATGGGAGAAGACAAGTTTTTATACTGCTTATATACTAAATATACTGAATGTTAAGTAAATCCAATTATTTTCAGTCATGAGTATAAAGCAAATATGACTGCGCTTCCAGTGAACATATAAAACAGGAAAATGTTAAAAAAAAAATCCAACTATTTATCTTCTCCTCCATGGTAGGGATTAATTTTACAAACAGACAGCTTGAATGTTTTTTTTTAAAATGACATTGTACCAGCAGAATATTTTTCCCATTAAAAGACAGTTATAAAAGATGACAATATGTGTTTTCATTTTTCCTTCTTGCCTCAGGGCACAAGGTTTTGTGACACATGTATTAGGCTTGATCTTTAAGGGGTACTAAAAGAGAGAGCACAAAACTTTTTAACAGTTGACAACATCTCTCAATTTGACAAAAATTCTATGAAATTTAGATAGATTTAGATTTTCATTTAAAAAGTCAAAACCTGTGTGCCACCAGAAAGTTCATGTCAATGACAATTCAGGATTCCACAGGGAAAAAAAAAATTGTTTGGGTTGGAAGAGACATTTACAATTACTGAGTCCAACCACTCACCCACCACTTTCAGGTCACCACTAAACCCTGTCACTAAGCAACACACCTAGACATCTTTAAACCCTTCAGGGATGGGGAATCCACCACTTCCTGGGCAGCCTGTTCCAATGCTCGACAACACTTTCAGGGAAGAATTTTTTCCAAATATCCAATCTAAATCTCCCCTGGTGCAACCTGAGGCCGTTTCCTGTTGTCCCGTCTCTTGTTCCCTGGGAGAAGAGGCTGAACCCCACCTTGCTACACTCTGCTTTCAGGTAGTTGTAGGGACTGAGGTCTCCCCTGAGCATCCTCTTCTGGAGAACTAAGCAGCCCCAGTTTTATCAGCTCCTCCTCACAAGGCTTGCTCTCTACACCCTTCGCCAGCTTTGTTGCCCTTCTTTGGATACACTCCAGCATCTCAGTGTCCTTCTTGGAGTCAGAGGCCCCAAACTGAACACAGTACTCGAGGTGTGGCCTCACCAGTGCTGAGTACAGGGGGATGATCCCTGTCCTAGTCCTGCTGGCCACACTATTTCTGATACAAGCCAGGATGCTGTTTGCCTTCTTGGCCATCTGGGCACACTGCTGGCTCATGTTCCGCCAGCTGTGGATCAACACATGGTTTACATTTTCTCAATGATTATATGCAAGAAACTAAATAAACTCTAACTTAGTAGCAGTGGGCATTGCACACCTGCATAAAACTTCAAGAAGCTGAGAATACCTGGCACTACCACACAGGCCTCTGCCAGAACAGAGACCTAACAGTGAGGAGATAAAAAGTCTCTTGAAATCCATGACCCACACGCTATATGACCCCGCCACTGAAACCTGCCTAGATAACACCATAAACCCTGTGCTACTGAGAATACTCATCCTATCACAGCACCAGCCAGGACAAAATGGCAAGAACTTCCATGTGATGAAGACACTCATTTAATTAAACATTAAATTGAATATGGATCTTCCGGGCCTGATTATTTCAGTTAAGTTCATTCCACTATCCCATCAGACAGAGTAAAAGCTACCTTTAATTTTGTTTCTTCCTTCAGATCACGGTAAACAACTCATAAAGGAGCTCACTGATGCTATGCTGCTGGTGCTGCTGCTGTATCAAAGTTGTCAAACATCAGATTAAGCAGGTATCAAGTTAAATAAAATGGCCCCCAAATTCCTTCTCTTATTGGCATCTCTGTGACATTGACAGAGTATCTTGCACCCAGCTGTTCATGTAATTTCTGCCACAGATGCCCACATCAAAATTAATAGTTTTCTAACCACTCTGTACTGTTTGTTTCCAGACTTCCCAGCTTACAAGTAAGAAATCTAACAGTAATTCTAATTCAGCTTTACACAAATACACATACAGCAGACTTCACAGCTGTATGAGACTAATATTCCTTCTGCAAAATGAGAAGCCACAGAGGCACAGTAAAGCTCCATTATTATATGCTACCTTCTACCATCATTAGCAACTAAGAGCCTGCGGAGTATTAGGTTTTGGATAACACAAGAAGAACAATGTGCAGGAAAATTAGTACAGAGAGGATGAAACTAATGCAGAGTAATAATCAGAGGCCAAGAAGCCTCCAAGCTGGTTTCCAGAGGTAACACTCCAGAATGCCACCTTGCTTCATTAGCCTAACTAGTTCCTGTGTATTTACTAACACTCCATTAACCTGAGCACAAAACGCTGCGAAGGACTCCTCAACAAACATGAATATCCTGCAGTCATCAGCTAATGCCCTATCCAAACTGCTACCATCCGACACAGTGGTCTACCAAGCTCACAACCTGAAATTAGCAAATGGCTTTGGGTCTTTGTGGAACTTCTTTACCACTGGTGTCTTCTACTTGCAGAACCCGGCTGAAATTAATTCTTCCTAACACACATGCAGCTGCTCACTACACTGTTCAATGAGCTTTAGAACTACACTGGGGAGAACGATACAAAACTTACCCAGAATAAAATCACAGAATATAATAAGCACAATCTTTTTCTCTACATCAAACACAATCCTTGTTTCAGACTTCTCTGCTCTTCTGTTCTTCAATGCCAAGACACAGATGTTATTGTTATGTCCTGTGATTACAACTAAATCTTGGAAAAGCTACTTATATGTTACCTTGCACTGGAATAATAAGGGTTTCCTTCCTCCTCGAACCTCCTGATGATTGGTTCCTTCAAAGCTGCTTCATCTGCCTCAGAAAACTAAAAAAAAACCCAGGGAAATAAACACAGATAAGATATCCTTTAATATTTGCTTCCACAATGACAGCAGAGTTTTATATGCGGCATCATACTCAAACTGCTCAATTGATCTCCCCAAAGTTCTTTCCCCTTTTTACATACTATTATCAATTTAGCATATTTGACAACGAAATAAAAAAACACTTTTCAAAATGGGTGTGTGGGAAAAGAAGAATAGAAATATACTTAAATGAGTATAAGAATAATTGAGGATTAGCACCTGAAAAATTACTGAAGCCACTGTACTGAATAAACCACATTTTGCCTTTGGCAAATTTTTAAAATCAAACAAGTTCTGTATTATTCTTGCACTGGTTTTCTCTATGATCCAGGGTGGTCACCACCCTAATTCAGAAATTTTTTTCATTTCTAACACATTTCACTGACATTAATTACAATTGTTTTTCTTTAACTGGGTATCATCCTACCTAACCTAGGGATTTTGGAAATTAAGACAGAGAGAGATAAGGGTGAATCTATTCTACTCACCGAAGGACTAAGTAAAGTGTAGAAAAAAGAACTGCTGAGACATCACATGCATACCACTTCATTATTTTGAGTAACTACTCATGATAGATGCAATTTTAAGACATCACAATAAAATAATTTCTTAGGGGACTAAGGCACCAGTACAGATAAACAATGTAATTTAAAAAACACAGCAGAAAAGTGTACACAGAAACTAGAAAATATAATTAGACAAAATACCACTCATTTTCAATTAAAACGTTGAAATTAGTCAAAACTTTTTATGAACCTCTACAGACTTCTGCTGTTTTAAGTTTCATAATTCTCAGTCACTGAATAATTTGAAGATCAACTTTCTGTAAAACTGCCTACTTCAAAAATAATTGGAAAGACACTTTGTTCTCACATACTGGGCACAACTAATTGGTGCATAAAATACAAAAAAGATTACAGGAGGTATACTCCTCTTTTTAAGCACAGACAAGAAATGTCACAAACGATCTTCACATTTCAAAGAGGTGAACAATAATATCTCACAAATGCCTCATGCTTGTCAATGCTCTAGGTGGCATTGGCAGAGCAACAGTTCACTGGCGTCTCACTCTGTAACATCTAGCTCAGAAAATGAGCAATCCCAGCGACAGCAAACGACAATGATATTACTGCAAATGAAAGAAGAGAGAGGTACCTGTTTTCCCTCCCTGGCTTTTTGGTCCTTAGCTATTGTAGCTAGAACAGTTGCAGCTTGTTCCCCTCCCATCACCGATATGCGAGCATTTGGCCACATGTAAAGAAATCTCGGGCTGAAAAAAAACATATTAAATATTAAAATTAGACATTGCCTTATTTCCTAGTAAAGAACTAATACTCACTCAGCTAACAAGTAATTTTTATGCACAATTTTGCAATGCGTTGGTTTTTAAAGGATGCAAATTAACGTACTTCAATGCTTGAAGCATTATGTTTGAAAATATAAAAATTCTGCTTTTCTCCTATACTCAAGCAACTTAAAAATTTACTTCGCTCTTTCTTGAGTCTCTACACCCCCCCAGGAATTGTTCTCCTTAAAAATATCATCTAATTGGTTTAAAGTAACTTCAGTAGTATCTAGGACACTGAAGAATGAAAAAAACATTTATGTGAGTCATGTCCAAAGGGTCAGAGAAATAAATCCTTAAGGGTTCTGTAAACATTGCTCATAAAAACAAGCTTATTAAAGTGAATTAGGATTTTTTTACACAAGCTGGTGCTCTTCCTATGAAAGCAGAATAAAAGACAAGCCCATACTGAATAATGATTGTTTAGGACTGTACAATTTTTCCTCCAATAGCTGAAATGGGGGAGAAGCACATCAGCACATTTACACATTAGAAGATGTCCTCTGTCACCCAGTTCAAAGTTAATCATGACCCTAACAGTTTGAACAGGTTTGTCAGGTTGTTATTTACTTATGATCATATTCACTGAGAATGGTTTTGTTTTCCAAATAGCAAAACATCTGCAAGAGTTTAGGTAGTTCTTCAGAATGGTACTTCAAGGTTACATTCTCTTAACTTAGTCTTATCTCCTGGGATAATCTGAAGTAACACTTACCTATATGCTCTTCCACACATTCCATAGTTTCCAGCTCCATAAGAACCACCAATAATGACTGTTATTTTAGGGACATTGGCACAAGCCACAGCAGTTACCATCTTGGCACCATCTTTTGCTATCCCTCCAGCTTCGTATTCTCTACCAACCATGAAACCTGAAGAATTACAGCGTTAAAAAAGAGGCTCAATACTTTCGTATCATTATACTGTGCTACATGTCACATTATGTGTTTTATAGCACAGGCAGAAAAAAAATGAAGAACAAATCATCGGGCAAGGCCTTCACTAGCTGCTGACAGGCTGATTTCAGAACAGGCTAGAGATGCAGGTACAACAAAGTGCACAAGATGCTGTTGAAAAGTCATAGCTTCAGCAGTTAACAGCAAACCCTTCAACACAGTGAAACTTCAAAATATTGAGCTTATTCACCTGTAATATTCTGCAAAAACACAAGGGGAATATTTCTCTGGCAACACAACTGGATAAAATGTGTACCCTGCGTAAAGAAAAAAGAAGCCATTAAAATTTGGACTGGTGAAGCTATCACTACCAGCATTCTGAGGTCTGTGACAAGCCCCCTTCCACTGAAGTCCATGGGAGTATTTGCATCATGAAGTGCTGTACTACTTCAGCTTCATCCAAAGTCAACCGCAAAACACAGATTCACTCTAGCAGAAGAAAATGCCAAAAATGGGTCAGTCCAAGGGTAAAGCAAAAAAAAAAGAAAAAAATAATAAAGTATAATCTTTAGCTACCTTTTTCAGAGAAGGACTCTAAAAGCATAGTGATGAACACAGGAAAAACATGTGTCACAATTTATTACAAAAATGGAAAAGAAAAAAAAAAAAGGAATATTATTACATCATGATGCCTACAGAAGCAACATCACTGGCAAAGGTCTCTCTAAAAGAGAAACTAGTGAAATCTGACCATCACCTCTTACAGTACTGATATGCCAGCAAAGTCAGCAGAGGAACATTCCTTACATTTTTTTACCTTGGTAGGAAAAAAGTTGCAGCTTTCAACATTACAATGCAGTTTCATTTTTCTAATGAAAAGTATTAGAAATACTGAAAGACTTACTTTCAACTTGGAAATAACTGTTAAAGCAAGCACTAGCTGAAAACAATGTCACTTACTGCAGTACTCCAAGGTGAAAGTGCTCCTTCAGTATATGGAACACAATTTTGTGCATTATTTTATTACAGAAATAAATCAAGTAAAATTACTTCCCTTCTCCAAATCTCTCATCAAGGCTCCCTTTATCCTATAGATTTTCAACACTGATTTCCTCACCATTAGTTTAAGAAGCCTGCTAGAACAAAACCACCATATATGACTGCTATTATGAAAAACTCAAGTGACAGCAGTTTCTTCAAAAAGGAGAGAACTAAACCAAACAACAAAGAAAAAGGTAAGAAACCACTCTGCCATATGAGAAACTTTATCACCACCAATCCTCCAAGCGCAATCTGTAAAGCACTGCAACCATAATGTAATCACAATATTCCATCTAAAATGCCCTTTAATTCACAAATCAGATATTTTAGTTCACAGATTTTGAGACTACAGATGTTTTTACTCATTCGTCTAAGGCAGAAACTGCCACAGTGAAGCATGAAAATTAGATCTCTAGTAAACCCATGAGCTGAGTACTGGAACTCAGGTTTGAAGATTTCCAGTTACCAAAAAAAACAACCATGTGATTTATTGTAGGACTTCACAGTTTAGAGGTTAGAATTATAAGCAGAAGGGTATTCTATGTGATCAGCATGGAATTTTCTTCTAACAGCTAACAGCTGTAAGTTTTAGGATATATACTATTTCAACTGTGTTGTAGTCACATAAACTCAAAATCTGTTTTTCTAACCCTGTTTTCCTGTTATCCTGTATTGCCCTAGCTACTTCATATCAGAAAAATCAATGCAACACTGCTTCTAAAATATGGTCTGTTATTTTTACAACTTATTAAGCTATTTCATGTTTACAGGAAAAATGTGGAGCCAGTCCACTTTCAGTATTTCAAAAAGTTCCTTATTTCAAGAGCAAGTTGTCCACCAGAAGTTTTGTTTCTCAAGGGCAAAGCAGCAAATAATCTATTCATTTACCTTTTTTGCTGACTCTGAGAAAAGAACTCCATTGTTTCCAATAATTCCTACTGGATAACCAAATATTCTTGCAAATCCTGAAAGGGAAAGATAAATTTGTAAAATTTCACATATTTATTTTACCATTGCACATTAAGATAAGTTTCTCTTGGCAACATGAACTGCTATTCTTTTGAAGAAAAACATTATTAAAAATATTAATGAGTAAGCCAAACAGAATGAATCCAGCTATAAAGCCAGTAGGAACATAAACAGAATAATTATATTTCTAAATACCTGTAATTAAAGTATCCCCATACAAGGCCTTGAATTCATCAAATTTACTTCCGTCTACAATTCTAGCAATGACCTTAAGAAAAAATAGAAAAATAAAATTCATAGTTTTTACTATGTTTAGAAGGAAAGATTATGCTAGCATATAACTTAAATGCTTTCTATTTAGAGAACATCAAGCAGCCCACCATCTAAATAGTCTGGATGGTAGGCAAATCCCATTTAACGTGTCATTTATTTACATGTTTATAAAAAATGGAATTTCAAGATTAAGAATATTCAAACAGAACCATTTAAATTATACAGGAACAAAGTTTTCCTGAGTAGTTAAATTTCAAAGAAGAACTGCTATCTCTGGTTACATTAAACATTAATCAATAGACTCACATTTATGAACAGAAAAAATATAGAGCCATGAGTCACTTTCTTAGATATAAGTTTATAATCAGCTTTGCTTAATTTTGTAACATAAAAAATAATTATGATCTGTTCTGAGTTTTCTCTGATATGCAAAGGAGTAATTTTATACAAATATAGAGCCATTGCTAGCAAGACATTTGCCAGAAGACATTTACTGAAACTTTACAGAACATAAATCCAAGCTGTTATAACTTTTGAGAGTGTAGTATGAGACTCAAAAAAAAAATGTTCATTTTTTTTTTTCTTTAATGCAAAGCAAACCCTACCAATTTCTGACAGAGTATTTCAAGAAAGGTATATAGTAAGAATGTTGCTAAAATAAATACTTGGTTGGTAGTGAAAAAGGCTCTAACCTATGCAAAATATGAGAAAGGATGTGATCTCAGATGATGGTAATGAGGCAAATAACTACAGTAGACCTGCAGTAGAGTACAACAGTCTCCATACATGGTTTGGAGATAACAGAATTGTTTAGGGTGCTTATACATTAAAAAATGTCTCATCTTTACTTCCACAAGATTAACAGGAAAAGCTATCACATCACTCAGCACGTCTATAGAATGCTTTGCCAACACAAAGTTCCCTTTTTTCCTGGCAGCTTTTTCACAATGTTTTAATATTCTCATCCTTGCTCAGCCTTAAAAGTGTAACCAAAAAGCATTATTTTTTCAGCATGTCCTTGCCATTGCAAAGGATTTGGTGGGAAAAAAACCATCTTAAAAGATTTTATGAAATTTAAATATTCACTCTATACCCAAATTATATTTCAGTAGACAAACTATGATGACACAAGGAGATTTCCTGCAAGAAAACTGAGTTTGTGCATGTAGGGCACACAGATCTTGCTTTTATATTCATACCTCTTTGACGTCAAAATTTCTTTTTAACTGGTCTCCAACTATTCCATATATTTCATCTGCAGGAAATAAAGGCTCTTCTGATGGTTCTATAGTTACCTGTAGCAATTTAACAAAACAATTTACACAACAAAGAAAGTACTAGTTCACACTATGACATCAGAAACCAAATAATAATTAATTTGTGAACTGCTTTGAGCATAGTCTCCTCATCAGCTACATCAGAATGTCTGTACTGGCTTGTCCTCATTTTGCACAAAGATCATGTGTCTTAAACTGAAGTTTGGTAAACCTTTCCCACTGTTACCCTTGTTTTTACTCCTGTGTATGTGTGCTCCACTTCTTCTATGTTATCAAAAATTAAGCATGTCCTCTCCTTTGCTTACTTTCACCCTGCGCCCTATTAGGCAGGCAGTATTCTAAAGAACCAATGAACATGTTTGTCATGCAACTAAATACAACAATTTGCTTTCCTTCAGCTGCTGAGCTTTCAACTTCAATTCACCCTCTCACATCTCCTGTCGACGTAAGTTGCGACAATTCTTCCCCCATCTGCTATCCATTCTGTTTTCTACAAGGAATTTTAAAATCAATACAATACAATGACATGATACAAATCTGTTGCCTCAGTTTTATACCTTTCATTAAAAATATCAGAAATGTATATTCAAAAAGATGTTTTAGCAGCTACCTGATTTTAAGCCCACAGGAAAGATCATGTGGGCTTTAAAGTAAATTAGAGCACCTGGAAAGACTGGGTCAGTCTCAAAGTGTAGTTCTGTGATTGTGAAGCACTGCTGGGGTTGCTTCACTCTTGCACATAATCCCAGTGATTAGGAATA
>NW_008610883.1:21775-42586 GCF_000691845.1 Merops nubicus
GAAACAATACTATAATCTTTAAGGACAAGAACAATATGTGCTGTATAAATCAGGCAAAGAAAAGCATTCCTATTTTAAACAATGTAGAGTTTTCAGATTCTATATACTTACATCTATTTTCTTTTGGAGATTTAAGCTTCTTACAATTTTCCTTGCTAGATGAAGTGCATGATTGTCATCCAAAGCATAATGATCTGTTACACCAGATTTTCTGTATATAAATAATACCAATATGAAGACTTAAAAAAAATCTGACAAAGAAAATGTCATGTTTTAAAAACTTCTAAAACTTCAGAAGTTTTACATTTACCTATAAAATATAGATGCTGCAATACAGCTTGCCATGATTTGTTATGAAATTACTTTCAAAATAAAACCCATGCTTCAAATTTTCCTTACAACAGTACATTCAAGTTATCAGACATGACATAAAACAATGACTCAAGGAAGCAGAAAACCTAAATGGCAATATAAAAGATGACAAACATTGTTCAAATGGAAATTGCAATTCAGTTGAAATTATGAAGAAAATTTATGTTTACAGAAATATGAACGGCCCTTAAGAAATTATTAAGAAGGCCTGTGTTTACAGAAATATGATCATCTGCCCTTAAAAAGAATTATTCACTTCAGGAAATTGAAGTAACAATTAAGCATTTGTTGCACAGTAATACCTTTCTTTACTATTCACTGTAGACCTAGAACGTGTGTAGAATTCTTCGTTTTGATAACAACTATTCTCCTACAAACCCCACATTTTATTTTCATGTTTGTGGTGCATTCTAAGAAAGATGCTCTCTGCAAAATACCTTTTCTTTCTCAATGTATATTACCCTGCTAATGCTCAATATTAAACAGCATAGAACAGTCCTCTATGTTATGCATCATGCTGTAGTACATCAGACATGTAAGTATTTTAAAGTAGTAAGTGAAGGAACAAAATCCTAACTGCAGTAACTTAAGGTAACTATGCTACTCTTAATAAAAAGATTCATTATCAGCAGATGAGGACACAGAAAATCTTGATTTTCAAAACCTAAATGTATTAAGAAGATCTAAATGTAGTGAAGTCTGAAGGACAGAAGAATTAATGCTGGGAAAGTATTTCTTCACACCTGCAGTGAAGATGTGCCCCTCCAAGATCTTCTGCAGATACCTCTTCACCTGTAGCTGCTTTGACCTACCACAAGAAAAGGAAAGTGAGCTTAAGAGTTGAACCTTGTCTTACATTAGTATTTATACTGGCTTAGTTACAGCAATAAAAGATACTTTTGCAAAATGCTTCTTCACTAATATTTCCCCAGGTACTCTCCCTCACAGGACTTAAAATGTGACAACAAAGAATCTTGTCAACATTACTTAATTTCTCGTTGTATCCTTATTCTAACATTATGTAGTTTTTATTGGAGACAGATTCTCCAATTACGGTTGCATTTATTGCTGTGACCAGTATTAGTGTACACTTTTGCATCCTTTAGATTTACAAACACACATTTTCACAGAATTATTTTTAGCATTTTACAAGCAATTTCAAACATGCTACTTTCCTGAATTGTTTCAAAGAAACAATACCCCAGCTGAAACTTAGTGTTCTTTGACTTTGCTTTTCCTACACAAACTAATGATGTGAATTTTAACTTACTTATTTAAATATTAACCATAAAACAATCATAAGCTGTTTTTATTTTCTACATATTGCATTAAACACACAATAACTTACTACTAATAATTTTATTTTTAAAAGCATATCATAAAACTGGATAAAAATGATGTCTCCATAAAAACACGTGGAATGCATAACCTAAATCCTACATCTGTCAAATCTCAGACCTGACAGGGTAATTTGGAAAAGTGAACTCCTCCTAAAAATAGAGCACTATCATTTACTGTATGGTAAAAAAAAAGGTCTTGATGCATCTCCACTCTAACTGCTTTGAAAAGGATTCTTTGCAAGCTGGTGAAACCATTATTCATCATGCACAGAGAGTAGAGAGGGACCAAGGAAGATAAAACTACCATCACTACCACAAAACAAATTTCAGTTTCCAAGTTTCATGCCTCAAAGTGATGCACACTAATTATCTAAATATCTATTTATATACAAACACTTTCAAACTGTCTAGCTTGTAAAACTAAGTATAGATATTTCACTAGTAGGATTTTTGCTTTTAAATTTGCATAGCTACCTATGTACCATAAAGGTGTGTATTCTGGCACTAATTAAAAGTTTCTGTTGGAGACATAATTGAGTCTTCATTAATCAGAAACAGAGGAACCTACTTCTAAGAGAAATTAGGAAATTTTCTTCACTGAAAAAGTTGTCAAGCGCTGGCCCAGGCTGCCCAAGAAGTGGCAGAGTCACCATCCCCGCATTTAAAAGTCCGCAGATGTGGCACTTAGGGACATGGTTTAGTGATGACATGGCAGTGCTGGGCTAATGGTTGAACTTGATGATCCTAAGGATCTTTTCCAACATAAATGACTGTATGATTCTATGAAATAATTCTATACATCTCTCTCTACAGGTATGACACAGTATGCAGTTATAATGTGATTCTGTGACTACTGCAGAATTTTGAAAAACCTGAATAGAGCACTGATTTCTCTAAGTGCAGAAATCTATTAATCACTCCTCACAGGTTTTATCATCTGCAGATCTGCTGACAGTGAACTTCGGACCATTGTCTGGGTCATCAGTGAAGATGTTAAACAATACTGGTCCCAGTACTAACCTGTGGGGCACACCAGCAGTGACAGACCTCCAGCTTGAGTCCAGCAGTGTAGCCAGTTCTCAGACCACCTCACCTCACATTTACCCAGTCCACACTTCGCTAGTTGAAGATGTTACAGTGTCAAAAGCCTTGTCAAAGTCAATGTAAACAACATTCACTGCTCCCTCTGATTACACTGGGCCAGTCATTCCAGAACAGAGGTTTGATCAGACCTGATCTCCCCACAGTAAATACATGCTGACTACTTGCAGCCACATTCTTGTCCACAGTGTATTTGGAAATGGCTTCCAGGATTACTTGCTCCATCAGCATCCCAGGTACTGCAGTGCAACAGAGCATTCTGCAAACCATACTTTAAATAGCACTAACTTTCTTAAAGTTCATTAAATTCTAATAGACTGCAAATAAAGCCTTTACAAGATATGTGGAGATTTTAAAAAAAAAACCCTGTTCAAGCTACTTCATCCAGCAATTATCGGAGAAACGAACACAAACTTTAGATAAAACGTGCATTTCCCACAACAGATCAGGCTCATGTGTAGATGAGTCCCCAGATTATAAACATACATGAATTTGACAAACTTATCCCTTTTTGCCAGACTTTCCTCCACTGCTTAGTACAGAAAGTAGGAAATTTTCCCTGGGGAAGAAGGAATTGGATGTTTCTAGAATGGGATGGAGAAGCCTACAGGCCCAGGTCAGCATGGCATCCTGAGCTACGACACAGCACTGCTAAGGCTGAGAACACAGATTCAGCTTGGAGGAGTGCAGAAGAATGACCCTAGATATTACGACTACTGTGACATTTCTCTTATTATTGGGATTTATCTGTTCCTGAAGTCATTACTCCTCACCCTTCTAACAAGAAGGTCAAGGAAACTTGCACTTCAGACTTTGGGTTGTACCTGCAATTCACTACTTTTTAGCAAACACATCCCAAAACTAATTATAACTAACACCAGGGATTTTCTTTTGCTTCCTTAGGATGTTTTGTTTTAGGCAGTTGAGCGATAAAAGACAATCCAATTTTCTTCATATAGGAAAGACATTTTGGGGAAGAAAGCACACACAATAACAGCTACAATATCTGCTACAACATGGAATGGAAGTTTCTATGGGAGTCTGAAGTAATTTTGATGCTTAGAGAAAGGCAAGTAAAATATTTTCAGTGGAATATGAAAAGCTCTACCAAACAGAAAAGCAGACATGTAGGGATATTAAAGTTTGATCTATACACCCAAGGATAAGGATCATTACATCTGAAGGTTGCTAAAGAACAAATTAAATTGGAGGATGGTTGTGAAATTTTCTTCTGGAAGCAGTGAAAAGTTTTCATACTTTCTAACTCCACAACATCCTTGAAGTCACTGACTTGCATAGCCAAGTCTTCCTTTTGAGATCTAACTGAGGCCACCCTTTTTCAGCTGCATGCTCTGGCAAAAGCCTTGTGCTACATCTCAGTGATACACACCTATGACCTAAATTCCCTTGCAGTGTTAAATGATTACCTCTTAGAACAAGAGAGCCTTGTTCCCTCTTTTTCAGCTGTGTTTGTACCTCCTTAATGCTGGATCTTGATGGAAACTGGCTTTGAGCATGTACTCCAGGACACATTACTCAGTGCATCCAAGAGATCTTGCAGGGCCTGATGAATTTTTCCAGCTCTAACACAGCTCCAAGCAGAACCACTCAATGTGCACAGCTCTCCCCAGCACTTTTGCCAATGGAAATGCCATGTCAGAAGCACTGAGTTTGTTCAGAGCTGTCAGATTTACTAGTTGAGCTTCTGAAAAAAATTACTCTGAAGCTAAGCAAGCCCTGGAGGTAGTACTGCCACTTTATATGCTACTGGCTATAAGCCAGTAACCGTGTTGGACTTGGAAAGGGTTTGTACTTAGATAGCTCAGGTGTTCCTGCAACCAGGGCAGTTATTTGTAACACAATAACCAAGTTAGTATCACACTGATGTAAAAATTAATTTCTTTCATTCTAATTTCCATAACTCAATAAAGAGATGTATGAATCATTCAATGTTACTCACTCAACTAATATTTTCGTTCATATTTATGCTACCTTTCACCAAGAAACTCCTAATATCTAAATTACGGTGATAAATTCACAGCAAATTGCTTAATTTTGAGGTTTTGTCTTTGTTTAGTTATAAACAACAAGCTGAAAGAGACTAACACAAGATAAAAGAGAACAGAGACTTAGGTAAGACATGTGAAACAATTAGTGCCAAAGAAATTCCAACAGACAATTCCAGAGTTATAATGAGCAGTAAATAAATTACCAATGACATAGTTGCTATGAATGACTCTACTAAAGCTATTATGCTTCATCTGCTTTTGGTGATTACTTTGTTGTTCCTGTCAGCTTAGAAAGCCTCCACCAAAATAATAAAATACTTCAAGCTAGATGTGTTATTTTATTTTGGTAGTCAACAAAGTATCCTTGTAGTTAAATGTGTGTGAACCCACTGCTTTTGATATGTCAGTTACATTCTGGATTTATTTGAAATGTCCTGGAACACTAATTAGCATTTACCAGCCCTAGAAAAGTATGTCTGCATACAGGGTAAGACTTTTTTGTGATTGGTTTGTTCTTTTTTTTTTTTTTAAGCTGCACAAGAATTTAGTACCTACATTGAACTTTTGAAGTAAAAATGGTAGAAAATGCTAAATCTACTTTTAGTATCAAGATGACACAGTGGGGGAAAACAAACCACCCTTAAGTAAACTAAAAGAATGAAATGCAAAAACATAGTGGGGAAATGAGAGCAGTGCTACACACGGAAGCACTGAACGGCATCGGAGGCAAATTCTTCACGCTTTAAAGGAAATTAGCACAATCATGCCTCAGGAGCCAGTCAACAACAAAAACATCTGCCAGTGGTCGTCTTCCCATAGTTTATGGGATCTGTTACATTTCCTGAGTACCCTAGGTGGTAGAAGGAAGTGACTTCCAGCAGACTCCCCACAGGAATGGAGTGGAGCAGTATCTCCACTAACAGTGCTGCTACAAAGTGATCTCTCCATCCAGTTCAGGTTGGAAGGACTTCTGAGAGACACTGTATTTGCACTTGGCTTTGTCACAGGAACAACACCTCAATGTTCCCAAAAGATTGAAACCAAACCAGAGCCAATGTGCTGCCTCAGACCAGTCTGTTCAATGACATAAATATTTGACTGTTTTCAAAAAGCTAGCTTATCCAGTCAGACTACACTGAGACAAGAATAGCTGTGCTGGGTGCTGCCCTACCTGTTAGCTCTGCTAAGCATAGCATTTACTACTGGAAATTCCTTTCTTCTCATAAAGTTTGTAAAGTTTGTTAAGTAAAATAATCTTGTATTGGTATAAAGCCAAATCTACACTAGAACACAGAGCTATTTCTTTAAAAAATAGCTGTTTTTTAAAAAAATAAACCACACTCAAGCACTCCCCTTCCTGTTGGAGCCAAGCTACTTTAATTTTACAGTTGTCTTACACTGCAATATTTTGCACAGTCACAAATTTCACTACAAGTTCCACAATAAAGCAAGTTTTAACTCATGGGAGTTCTTCAGGTCCATTTCCTTAGAAACAATTTCCTCACTAAGAAAGTAAGGAATTAATGACAAACACCATCATAGGTGCATCTCCTTTGTTTCTAATCTCACATAAAATACAGCAGATCAGTCCTGTTTCTGATGTTCTCTGATCTTGACTCTGAGATATAATATACATCCTTGGTTTCTTTTTTTTATCTTTTTTTCAAGTCAAAACTAGAGACTACATAATTAAATACAGTGAGCATTTTTATAATTTTACATTCTAAATAATAACTATTATTTATACAACAAATCTTTTGCACAGCAATCAAAAAGCAGCACTGAAAAAATACTTTAACAAAGTCTGATTTACATATACACCTTTAACAGATAGAAAAGATTTAATTTAGGATATAAATATTCAGGTATATTTTAAAATGCAAACTCATCTACAGAATATCTGGAATTATCTCATCAAGAAATATCTCAACAGCTTAAGCAGTACACTTATCAGGAGCAAAGACTTTTTGGAGGCTACGTTACCAGAAACTTCAGTATCCTTACCAGCGGTGGCCCTCCCAAGAATATTGTTCCCTGTTTGCCCACAATAATACTTTCATCAGCCATCGCAGGTACATATGCTCCTCCTGCTGTACAGGATCCCATTACTACTGCTATCTACCAGGAAAACAAAAAACATAAGTTAATGAATTGTCCAACCCTTAAAAACAGCAAATGCACATGCTACTATGATATGTTGTACCGATTTTAACACAGGTTCTGGGACAGCAGTGCAAGACCACTGTTAACTGACAGAGCTATCTTTTTGTTATGCTTTAGCTTTTCTTAAAAAAATAAGGAATCTCTCTAGTTTTCAATGATCTTTTAAACTTCAGGCCACCCTGCAGGAAAATTCATATATGAAGCACCATAAGCTATATATGTGAAAGGTCTGAAAAGATGCTTGTTCTACCACGAGATTTGTTTTTACCAATGAAGAGTAAAAGGTTGAAACCTAGAGGCTACTCCTGATATTTCAGATCTTCAGTTGTTGCTTATTGGTGTAATATCACCAATGTTAGCACCCTTTGAAGAAAATTTGTCACATCTGCTAGTATGTAACTTTGGCTCTTCAACAGAATAACCATTAACTCTGCCCCTCCAAGGCCTGTTGAGTATCTCACGACAGGCTTTAGCAAGAAGAATTTCTGATTCATCCTTAGGCCTGATTTTAAGATGATCATCTGCCCAATGAACATTTTCTACCAGTAGTATTTTGGTGACAATTTTACGAAACTGACTGGACCCCAGACATGATAAATACTGCAGCAGCACATGGTCATGAAAGTGAAGTTTCTGTAGAAGAAGTTTCTGTTGTACATTTAATAAATATCTCCTAGTACATAAAAAGACAACATGAGCCTCTAGAAATGGGAGAAAATCGGAGAGATGTTAATTTAAGTTTTTCCCCCAGGATTTGTGGGTTCTTCCTACTCTTAATTTTATCATGCTCATGCTGAAAAATGTCTCTGCATTTAAACTTTAATTCAGGTGTTACTTCTTCCAGTACAAAAACTGGCACATCTATGTGTTGGAAAAACTAAAATCAACCTGTCAAATAGCACAGTCTCAAATTCCCAACTAATGTGCTACTTCCCGACTTCATTCTAGGAATTATTGCACAGGAGATTAGTCAAAATCTTAGTAAAAATCAGCTGTTCTGAATGCACAAGCAGTATTTCATACCCAGTGATCAGCTCCCTGCCGCATCCACGTGGCACAGGAGTGTGAGTGAGTTTAGGAAGCAGCTAACAAGAAGCTATTCACAGGTTTCTGATTCACAGCCATACACAGCCATACAGACATTAACACAATTTAAAGCTGCAGTAGGAGTATAATAAATTAGTCACAGGTAAAAGTGGAGGGGGAAATTAAAATCACCATAGGCAACTAAAAAAAAAAAAAAAAAGGGAAAAAGAGGGCAAGCATTTTAAGTGTAAAATTGAGAAGGCCTGATGAAATGATGAAACAGACCTTCAGGTAGGCCACAACAAAGAACAGCAGGTAGAAAACTAACAACATCCAGCCTCCCAAGTCAGAAGAATTAACCAGATGGACATCAGAAGGAGCACAATTTCCTAACACCATTTGCTAACCCAAGACCCTCTCTGACAGGAAGATGACTAGCTACCACAACCTGTTAGCACAGAATGAATAACAGGTTCACAGATTGTTAACAGTGCCTTTTTGAAATGAAACAAAAGATAGAAACATCTCACAAACAAAATACACCCGTATCATGCCTTTTAAATGAAGGAAGCACTTCAGTAAAACATTTTTTTCCCATAAATACACATTTTTTTTCTTTCATAAATATTTTAAGAGAGGTAAATTTTTATCAGTGTAATACTAAGAAATTTAAACTTTTCATCAGTGTCATGTCCAACAAAATGTGTTTTATTGGAAAGAAAATCTTTCCTACACTTAGTTTTTATTGTATATGAGTATAATGCTACCCAACACAACACCATATGGCAATCAAAATAAAAACAAACTCAACTGTATAAGGAACTTTGCAGTACAATTCAGTTGTTTCAAGATGTTCAAGTAAACACCAGCATGACCTTAGGGGCAGGTATTTCCAGGAAGGTCTTGCCTAGCATCAATAATTTCAGCCTTCTAAACTTGGTTTATACATTCATCTTCAACATAACATCTAAAAATCCATACTCACATACCAGATAAAGGTTGGGGTCTCTTGCAAAAATGTTTACCTAAACTTCTCCTAAAAAGTTAATTCAGCAAAACAGCCCTGTAACTGTCTCCTTGGTCACCTGCCTTTCCATAAGAATGGTGGGTCCCATTTTATTTACATGTATAAATCTGAATTACAACCTAGACCTATCAGTGACCGTGCAGGATGGTCAGCTTGTAAATGGCCTTTTTTCTCAAATATTTTTGCTCTAACAAAATGGTGCTTTTCCTCTGGAGACCTAACTAATTACCACAAGTACTCCACTTCTATTGTTGGAAAGAAAAGACCTGCAAAAGTTATTTAAAGAGTTTTAGTATGTTGGAATCTTCAGCCTTTGATTTCTCTGGAGGCAATGGATTTCAGGATTCTCTGGTAGAGGAAAAGATGGTTGAAGATTTGAACTCTGACTTGCTTCCAAAACGTGCCAAAGAGGTATCATGGCAACAAATATGGTTTTCCCAGAAATCATTCAAAGCCCACATCTGCCATGTAAGGAGGAGACAAATTAAGATAACTTCAAGAGAAGTTATTAGATAATTTCAAGTGAAAACACCAGCTCACTGACCTGCAGTCAAAAAAATCAAAGACATTAGGAACCATTGGCAAAGAAACAGAAAAGAGAATAGTCTATATAATTATGCTATTGTGTGTATGTATGCACACAATCTCCATTGTTAGTTGACATACTGAGTAGTCCAGTCTGGATCCTTCATCTCAAAAAAGATATAATGAGACCTGGGAAAAGGTTTACACATGACAAATGAGGACGATCAAAGGTATGGAACACTTTGTGCAGGAAGAACAGCTAAGTAAGCTTGAAACCTTTGGCCTGCAAAGGGGATTATAAGGCAGGTATATGACAGGGCTACACAACCATATGAAGAGGCTGGGAGTTGACAGCAGAAGCTCTGTAGAAAACAATCTGTCTCTCTGCGCTCCTGGAGTGTTCCATTATTTGGAGGAGGTTATCTTCAAAGACCTTGGACTCCTCCACCTTCCCTGGCAGCCTCTCACAGGTCCCTGCTGACAATTCCCTTACCATGCCTAAGACTACCCTTCTGAAGTCCAGGGTCTTTATCCTGCTACCTGCCCTCCTCACTTCCATTGGGACCTTATACACTGCCCTCCACTTTCACTGCAGCCAAGGCTGTCATGAGCAATCACATCCTCAAACAATTCTACATTCTTCATGAGTAATAGATCCAGAAGTGGACCTCCCCTAGCACACCATCTGCGTCAAAAAACTAACCTCAATGCACTCCTGAAACACCCATGACACAAAACCACTTCTAAATCCAGCAACTGTGACTAACAGTAATTTTATGCATCATTAATACATTAGAAAATAACCTTACTGTCAAGGCAGTTTTATCACACAGCAGCACATCAGTGTATAAAATGGTATATAAATATATGCATACCCCTGTTTGTAGAAAGTCTGTCTCATTTACTAGCCACCACAAAGGGGTCCTCACCTTTACAACACTGATATGGAACCACTCCAAGAGACTTCCTAGTGCTTCCTCACATGGCCACATATGCCATGTTGTCAAGTCCCTTTTTCTCCTACTCCAAAATAAGAGGCAGGTAGGTCATGTTATTAACACTAAGGCCAAGAAAAGAGACAGCTTCTTCAAAACCATAATGACTTTTTGTGGACAGTTACTGTGTTTACAGTGCCTCCAATCCCCAGACTGGGTCATCAGGTCAGCACAACACAGTGCCATCAAAAACAAAGCATGGGTACAAGCCTTGAAACCAGACAAAGGCAGCGACCATAAAAGCTAATTAGTACATTTCATTCTTAAGTAAAAGCAAATTACCTGTGGAATTCCTTGTGAGGACATGACTGCTTGATTATAGAAAATACGCCCAAAATGATCTCGATCTGGAAATACTTCTGCTTGGCGAGGTAAATTTGCTCCTCCTGAATCAACTAGAGTGAATGAAAACATGCCAACATGTCTTTGAACAGTGTTACATACTTAAGTTGTGGGTAAAGTATATACATCTTACTTAAAATATACAGCACTTCATAACACTAACACATACCACTAACACTGTATGTATTTCTGTGAATCTCTTGATCCAAACTACTATTGACACTTTTGGCACTGAAACTTTTCTTATTTCTTTGGTGTTTTCTCTCATGCAGCTACAAGATTCATCAAAACGCAATGAAACATTTTTCTTTTAAACTGTACTTTGAATAAAGACTGAATGAGGCTACAGGAAATCCATCCAAGGGAATGAAGCTTAAGCATGACAGAAAGGAATAAGAAAGAAGTGACACTGTGGCATGGTTGTATCTGTATCTTATGAACCCAGCCCCACAGCAGGGCAGAAGAGAGTGCTGAGAAGCTTATGATCAAGACCCGTCACCAATATCTAGAGGTAACACACTATTAATGAAAATGTATTTAAAGATGTGTGTCTACAATGCATACCTTTGGTTAGCCTAATTTTTTAAAGTACTGTCTTATCTAGAGATCCAGAGCTGCCCTAACAAAGAGCACTTGCTATTTCTGCAGCAGGACTTACCCAAATATAGGCAGGGGAGATGATTTTGCATTGCAATTTCTTGAGCACGTAAATGTTTCTTAACAGTGATGGGATAATAGGTACCACCTTTGACAGTTGCATCATTAGCAACAATCAAGCATTCCACTCTAAAGTAAGTTAATGAGATAGAAAAATATTTTGAATGAGTAAGTATGCTTGTTAAGAACTGCAACACGCCAAGTTCTTTTGAAGCCCTGCTGCTCAAGAAGAGCCACCCTCCTCTGCATTCCCTCGAAGACACACTAACAACAGTCTCAGTACTATGATGTCTCATTTTAGAGCCCCTTGAATCCCTAAAATAAGGCTGTGTGGCATCATATTTAATTTCAACAATAGTCTTGGAGGCTCTTTTAGTGACCAAAGCTAATTCTAGGCCTAGTACTGATGCATTTATCTCTTTCTATCATCAGACATCAGAAACTCTATGTGTGTTCTGCTCTAATACAGTATACACTCATTAAAAAATATATATAAAAATCACTCCCTTTTAGCTAAGACTGCAGAAATTAAGATGCCAAATTTGTTGATTTTTTGGACGTCAAACAAAACACTAGAACTGCTAATAGCTTAATACTGAAAACTGAACAAAATTATACCTTCTTCCTTCTTATATCATCAATAATGTAGATCACTGGTATCTCTCACCCAGATACTCGTCCAATGCCCGTGATAATCCCTCCTGCTGGCACCTCTTCATTACCATACAACTGGTAACCTGCAAACTGGGAGAACTCCAAGAACGGAGACCTGAATAACGACAAATGTAACACAATTTAAAAAAGGGATTGATCATATTTGCCACTGAATCTCACTCAAAAGTTACATTTTTCAAAATGAGTGTGTTGTTTGTTTGTTTGTAGGTTTTTCTTTCTTTGTTTGTTTGTTTTTAAGGAGATGAGTATTACAAAGAACACTGCTGTAAAATTTCAGCTGTGTTTATGGAAAGAGAAAACAAGCCTGTTGCAGTACTTATCTGCAAAATAGAACTTGAAGTGTTTTTTAAAAAAAGAAAGTACATACCCAGGATCAATAAGCCTGTCAATTCTCTCTCTGGGTAACAGCTTTCCTCTTGATACGTGAAGCTTACGAGCTTTTTCTCCACCTCCTGTGATACAATAGTAAATTCACACATAGTAAATAGTAAATAGTATCACACATAAATCATCAGTTATATTAAAACTTACAATGAAAGCACTGATGAGTTCCCAGATTTTTAAGTATGTGCCTTATTAATAAGCTTAATAAATAATGTTTTCCACTTCAAACAGATATAAGGTATTGATAAAAATGCTTGCTTTTTAGAAGCTACTCCATTTCCCACCCTCATTTTTTATATTTAGTCTTGAGGTAAAGATTGTAATAAACATAGCCTTCTGAAACTTTTCCCCACTGCTGGGCAATGAACAGAAGGGCTGAAAACAAACACACAGACAAAAGCGCAGCATTTAAGAACTACAAAAAATACTACTCCCAAAATCGCTTCAAAATAACTGTGCTGAATCCAGTCTTGAAAGACTCTGCACAATCTGGATTCATTTCCCTGGATCACTCCAAGACTGTAAGCAGAGTTCAGACAAACCAAATTTAATATAAAATTTATTTTTGCTTCATTTCAACCTTTTACTCAAGGTCAGCCTAAATCATATCTTTTGCTCTCCAGATCTTCGTGTCATTCAATACTTAAGATTTGTTGACACATCTCAGCCTGTTTCCAAGAGCTTATACAAACACTGTCTCTCTATGTAGACAGATCACTGATCCACCTCATTACTCTGAAATTGTCTCCCCTGTCCAAAATAAAGAGGGTGGTATTTTGCTAACATTTCTCCTGAGACTTGAAGATTTCTTTGTCACCTAAGCATCACTGAAATAGAGCTTTTAAGCCTTCCTTTTCAAGCCCTTTCTCTCACCTCCTTCCTTGATCACTATTGCACATCATTTCCTACCTGTTAGGCATGCCAGAAAGCCCACAATTTATTTCTGATTCAGCCTGTTCATTATCTCTGTATATTCAACCTAAGTTTAAATCTTATAAATTCTTTCTGTATGAGTTTCTTAAGATACAACCTCTCATATCCACCCACAAAGCCAATACTCTTATTGAAGTTCTCTACATCCCACATCCTGATTCCACATCTAGGAAATTACAGGCCATAAGACTTTACCTCAGTCCCTGCAAAATTTACAGAACAAATTCTCCTGGGGGCTATCACAAACAAAATTAAGCACCTGACTGGGGAAAGCCAGCACGGACTCACCAAGGGCAAACTGTGACACAGGGCAAGCTGTGGATGCTGCCTACCTGAATTTCTCCAGAGCTTTTAGTATGGCTCCCCACAGCCTCCTCCTGCAGAAACTGGTGTGTTACAGCCTAGACAAGTGGTCCCTGGGGTGGGTGTGAATCTGACAGGCTGCACCCAGAGGGTGGTGGTAAATAGCTCCTTTTCAAACTGGTGACCTGGCACAAGTGGGGCTGCCCCAGGGGTTGGTATTGGGTCCAATGCTGTTTAGTGCCTTTGCAAGTAATCTGGATGATGGCATGAAGTGCACCTCGATGAAGTTTGCTGGCAACACCAAACTGAGTGGAGAAGTGGACACTCTGGAAGGCAGAGCCAGCCTGCAGGAAGAGCTTGAGGAGCAGGAGGCTGGAGGAGTGGGCTAACAAGAATTTTATGAAGTAAGCAAAAGTGTAAGGTCTTGCCCCTGGGAAAACATAATTTGGGAGTATAGCATTGGCTGGGATTCACCCAGCTGGGGAGCAGCTTTCCAGAAAGGGACTGGGGGTGGACAACAAGCTCAGTAGGAGTGAATGCTGTGATGCTGTGGCAAAGATAGACAGCAGGATGCTGGGATGCATCAACAAGGGCATCATCAGCAGAGATGAAGAAGTAATTATCCCACTCTACTCAGTGCTGGTCAGGCCACACCTGGAATACTGTATTCAGTTTTGGTCTTCACTATGCAAAAAAAGATGTGGGCAGGTTGGAGAGGGTCCAGAGAAAGGCCACAGAGGTGATCCAAGGACTAAGAAGCTGCCATATAAGGAAAGACTGAGAGAATCGGGTGTGGTCAGCCTTGAGGAAGGCAGGCTTAGGGTGAGGTCATGTTCCAGTTTTTAAAGGGTGGCTACAAAGAAGATGGAGACTCTCTTTTTACAAATAGCCACATGGAAAAGATGAGGTGTAATGGGTTACAAGCTACCCCTGGGCACATTCCAATTGGACATGAGGAAAATTTTTCACAATGAGAACAATTAGCCATTGTAATAATCTCCCCAGTGGATTCCTCAAAGACAAACACTTTTAAGATTCAACTGGACAACGTGCTGGGACATCTTGTTTAGAACATGCTTTTGACAAGACAAGTTGGACTACATGATCCTTGAAGTTCCTTCCAACCTGTTACTCCATGATTCCATAGTAACTACAACATTTCCTCTGACCTCCATCTTGCCTTTCTCATTTATATGCAGAGTGATTCTGCAAAAATAATTTTCCACCTTGTGGCTTTTGAAATTTCTGTGCACTCCTCCTCTTCACACACTCACAGGAAATGCTCATCGTCCTGGCCCTGTAGGCACTCTGTTAAATGCTTTGCTTCCAGGATCAGACAGTTGCTCTACCCTGCATCAGCCTCCACTCTGCAGACTGTGAGAAGCAGTGCCCCTTATAATGGAACAGACTTGGAGGCATTTAATTTTAAATCTGATATTTTCTCCTTACAGGAACATCTATAAAAACTTCACTGTGACTGCTGATGTGCTATGACTGCTGCCAGTAAAGTATCTCAGTTGCTTCTTGTGCTTGCTATCAGAAACCCATCTATTGTAATTTATCATTGCCTGTACATTCTCTGGGGCAAGGACCATCTTCCTGTTGCACAGCCAGAGATTAGTAGAATGGGATATGGGTCACAAAAGCCCTACCTACTGAGGTAACAGATAAAGAATGAAGTATTCCTGACAAAGACCTTAAGCAAGAGCTCATCCTCTGAAAGACAGCTCTTACAAGGAAAAAGTTGTTGCATTTATCCTCTAAAAGTATTCAACATAAGTACCAAACCCTTCTCAAATACTTAAGTGATAGGCAAAGCAGTCTCATTCGATGCCACTCTCAGTGTATTGCCATCCTGACAGAGCTCCCTGAGATGGGGGAAAGAGGAGAGACATGTTCTTGTCCTTTTGTCATGTAATGGGCAAGAGCAGGAAAATGTGCAGCAGTGAAGAAGGCCATGATCATTAGCTCATGAGCCATGTAGGAAATTGCTGAACAGTCTCTACACCCAGAAAAGACAGAGGTAGTCCATGGGTTTTCAGCACCTCCTCATGAAACCCTAGAGCCTTGTTTCATAGGAACCAAGAATAAACACCATGCACAAACTCTTAACTGTGCTCTGTGCCACAGCTGTGAAAGAAACCATGTTATATAAAAAACAGTGAAGGATGCAAGATGGGGAGGATTAAAGCTGCATGCTCAACTGCTGGAAGCACAGTTAAGCATTTATAAACCATTTTAATTTTATCAACCCCATTAATTACAGTTAACTGTAATTAATTCAGGTAGCATAACCAGTCAAGAAGACGAAACACAGATTACAGTCCCTTAAACTATTACAGGCTTGCTTTTGTTTGCCAGCACAACTACAGCTAGGGTCTTTGGAAACCCTTTCTTCTCTGTGTGAGGAGACTAACATACGACTGGAACAGAAGCACGTTAGCCAAACCGATTTGATACGAAGGCAGGCAGCAGTGTGTGAAGCAAGGAAGCGAGTGAAGTGGAAAGTGTATCAGCAAAAACCTTTCATTAATAATCTTATCTGTGTTAAGAAATATTGCCATTAGAAACATACATTCTATTGACTACTAAGATCTTAACTGATTAAAAATTACCCAAGTTAAAATATGCAGTTTTCACTACTTGCTTACTTTTTTCCTCCCTGGCAATGAAATTAATGTTCTCTTTGACTAAATCAGCTTTGCTTTCATTTATGTCTGTGTCCAGTACTTTAAGGAATCGCTGGCATTAGGATATTGCTCTGATTATTCAAATGGCACACACACAAAAATGTTAACTAGATAAATACACTATGATAAACAAAAAGTGCTAATGGTACAGATGTTTTCCGTAGCTAGCCTGACTTACTTTAAAAATCCCTCAAATTTTGAACCAATTTATCTTGTACACAAACCTTTTACGATTTTCAACTGACTGAAGATGGTAAATCTAGACTTAACCAGAGGAGCAACATTTTCAGTATGACTGCTATAATCCAGCAAATACATTATATCTGGATGAACAGATAATTAGCATCCAGCTATAGGGGGGAAAAAAGTCCAATGAACAGACCTGGTTTTTGGACTACAGTGTTCTAAAATCCAGACTATTGTGCTTACCTAATCTGATTTTTTCTGCTTGCTTTTGGAGTTCCGTTACCAGTGCTTTCATTCGCTCATAGTTTTCCTGTGTGAGGAACAGAACAGCATAGTTTAATCAAGAGTTGACAGAATTAGCTTTTTAAAAATGCAGAAAGGATGAGATACATTTCTCTTCCAAATTTCATTTCATCTGATTAAATACTGTCTCTGTATTGTCTTTAAAAGAATAGTACTTCTGTCTGTTTGCTTTCCTGAAGCATCCCAAGACATTTAATAAACATGTTCACAAAAACTGCTGTGTGATGATTGTAAAAGACTAGTTCCAAATTTAATAAAAAAAACCAGAATTAGTCTTTACAGGGTTGAATTGCTATTTTTCATGTTTTGTTAATTTTTTTGTTATAGGTTGGTTTGCTTTCTTAATCTAATTTTGTAAAAAAAAATCACGTGGATTCAAATTAAGTGCTGCTATGTCTCTCATATTGAAGGATGGATGATCCAGGCCAAACAGAATTTGGTAAACATTTTTTACTTTCTTATTATTTAGGTAGAATGTAAAGATAAAACAAAGCTTTTAAAAATTAAGAGGTTTGCTCTTCTTGCCAACATCCCCCTTAGTTTCGAATATGAGTGATCCAGTGCTTAACTCACCATCTCTATCAGAATCATCCAAAAACTTGTGTGTTCATTACAGCATTTTTTAGTAATTTCTTAGGAATTAAAAGGTATGAGTCCAACTTTTTTTTTCAGACATATTAAGAGCTGTGCTACCTCTTTGGAAAGTGTAACTGTAATAAAAGAACATAATAACCGCTGCATAAAACCATCATATTGCCTTGTCTAATTCTCATTTAGAAGACATTAGAGTCTGCTTTGACAGGAAAAACAATCTGGTGACTCTTTATTTGGACTTGAGCACTCAGAATTAAGGTTTCCCCCAGAAGCCTCAAGTCTCGCAGTTAAGTTTGTTCAGCTCTGTCTTAGCCACTGAAAGACATCAAGATGCAAAGCAAGAAAATAAAAACGTGTACACAGGCACCTTGCATTCAAACTGTTTCAGCTGCATAGGCAGGCTTTCAAAAGAAAATCAGCTTAAATAACACACTTAATACATAAGGTCAACATTCAGAGGTCATCCTGCAGGATCCAGGTGACATGCTGAAACACCAAGTCCAACTCCTCTGCCTCTTTTGGCTCTTGGGAAGGGTTCTCCATATTCTAACAAGGTGCCACCTGCAATAATGTACTGATTTTGTAACACTCAGTTGCAGGCTGACACCTGATGCATCTCGAGATACCAATCTCAGTTATTGAAGCCTCTCTGATGCACAGTGCTACCTTCCAGCCCCCTAACTGTGTCCTTTGGGGACACAGGAGGTCACCGGACTTCTGCACCTCCTCCCTCCCTTCCAAGTATCAGTACAACCACGTCACTCCCCTTTAAATCTACTTCTTCTGAAATCACTCCTCTCCACACCTGAAAACAGCACAGCTCCAACACCTACCTCTACAGCTTTATTTCTCTGAATCTATGAAATAACACGGCAATGACCTACTGCCCTTTTTATCACTCACATCCTCAAAAATGAGAACAAAACAAGCCACACCTTGTTAACTTGACTCCGCTGCTCCTACAAGAAACTATGGGCAGTAACTGTAGCTACACAACCACATGCAGCACTGAAGAGAATAAAACCTCCTTTCAATTCTTTCCAGAAGACTCTGTTTCCAAGTTAACTTTTTCCCCAGTAAAAATCTGTAAACCAGCTATTTTAATTCCTTAATTTTAAAAACCTGCAGCTGTCACAACATCCAGTTTTATTCTGTATGTGTGTTCGGCTTGTCCATGTGGCTCATTTCTAAGCTTTACACAGAAAATGTTTTTGCTGTTTCTGCTTGCTCAATCAGCCTGTCTTCTATAAAAACACTCACCTTTTGTACACAGTACTGAGCTTAAAAATTCACCTTTAACATAGGAAAAAATGAACAGCAGCTAAAAATGGCTAAGGAAATTAAAAGCCCACAGCAATCACAATAACAGGCTTGTTTATTAGATTGTCCATCAACAACTAAGGAAAATTTGGCTTGAAGTCTTACTGTAGGTTTTGAATACACACAGAAAAGGCTCCTCTCAGAATCAAAGGTGCTAGTTCTATCATAGCTTTGTGGGTACTTCATTAATTAATGACAAAAAGGCCAGTGAAGTGGCACAGTTCTGTGAACTGGCCATTGCACAGGAAGTTTCTATGAATTTCTGCTGTTAACCTGAGGGCTTCTACTAACTTTACAGCAAAATCAAGAGGCAATCTACAGACTAATCCTACAACTACTACACAAGCTAACTGAATTACTGCTACACAAGTGAAGCAGCTGTAAGAGGTAGTCCTTGCAATCTTTTCATAGATTTTCCTGTATTTTCCAGAATTCAGACTCACTCATTTTTAAATTACATTTTTACCTGTCTGGTTTGAAAGACAGTTTACATTATGAAGGCCAGCCTGTCCAGCTAAATCCACAGCCAGAAAGGCAAACATTGGATAAAGACAGCAAGACCCTCATCACACATCCTTATCCTTCTTGTGTTTGCACTGTTGTTCTCCCCATGACTTTTATTTCAGATGGTGAAGTGCCTCACAGCAGGGACCTCAGGATTTTGTGTCTGTAAAGTGCTACATGCACTTACAGTGCTCTATAAATTACTTCCAGAAAATATTAGCATCATTAGCTATTTTATCAAGCCTTGCTTTCCCTTTGAGATGAAGGTATACATATACAAAGGCAAACCTAACATCAGCTTAGCTCAGTAAACACATTTATTAAATATTTTTCTTTCATTTTTCTGGTATGCAAAATGCTAATATGCACAGATATATATATCCACGCTTCATAACCACAAGCTTTGTACATGTGTTCACATATACACATACTGCAATCTCACAGAAGTTTCAATCATCTAACTTTTGTCCCAAAATTTAGTTTCTGCAAAACCAAGCTATAGTAGGAAAAAAATCCTTCACCAAAAGAGTTGGCAAGCCCTGGAAAAGGGTGCCCAAGGAAGTGGTGGGGTCACCATCCCTGGAGGTCTGTAAAAGACACCTGTAGATGTGGTGCTTAGGGACATCATTGTTTCACGGTGGACTTGGCTGTGCTGGGTTACTAGTTGGACATGATGATCCTAATGGTCTTTTCCAACCTAAATGGTTTTATCATTCTGTGATTCTGTTTCAACAGGAATACGTGCTGTTGCTTCACTTGCTGCTTGCTATTTCACCTGTGACAAGTCTCAAAACAAATGCAGGCACTCTTACAGTTTTGATCCACACCCAAAACTATGTTCTTCTCAGCCTAACTGTAAACATGATTTTAATCTTGAATATTAACAAAGTCCCATTAAAAGTAAATTTATGTCAGTTGCAAGTACTGTTCTCTTTGTAAAGACAACTGGAATTCCACCTGTCCCTCCTCAGAAGATGAGGATCAGAAGATGAGGAGGGACAGGTGCTGTCCTGTTTTCTGGAGTGACGTCTGTGACTTTATAAAGTCTTCAACTGGGGAATCAATTCGGAAACGTAAGAACATTTCTGACTTTGAAATCAGCGGACCGCCTTCAGCCGCCTACAAACTCCCCATCTCCACTTCATTAGCGGATATCGAATTCTTCAACACCAAAAACGCGCTGAGAGCTGGCATACTGATTAAGAAAGGGACGAAAAATCCATAACGAGGCAGATGATGGCATAGAGCCACGTTGTTTTTCTACAGTTACAGTCAGCCTGAACGAAATGAGCAGAACTTGGCATTTAATTAGCGTGACGGGGGGGCAGCCCCCGGCTGCGTGCCCGTGACCTCGGGCGCTTC
>NW_008610884.1:0-971 GCF_000691845.1 Merops nubicus
CAATTAGGAAAACAGCAAAGGAAAAGAATTACCCCAGCCTTATGAACCATCTGTGGTGAGAAGGAGCTAAGAGACAGCAAAGTGTTGGCTCCATCAATACACTGGGGAAAGCTGTGGGGAACAGGCCCTTTTCTCTTTATCCCACATGAGACTAAAAAAAGTGCCTTTCGAGCCAGCAGAGCAGCCAAGTGCCTTTTGCGGGTATAGCCAAGAACCAACTGAGACAGACTCAGGTAACAGCATAACAAGGACTGGTATAAAGAACAGGCTAAAGTATGCATGTAGCCAATGTTGATTGGCTAATACAGACAGTGACTTGGATAAAAGGAAAGCAAGCTAGCTGAGCTGCCTGGAGCTTCTGTCAGCCAGCCTGCTACCAAAGCTGCCCGAGCTTGCCAACACCACTGTCCGCCGCCTGAGAGGAGAGAGAAGGAGGAGGGATCCCCTTGGCTTTGCTTTCTGATATCCTTAGACTGCCTTTGCTGAACCTTGACCCCTCAATTTGGGTAGATTTTCAATAAACTGAATAATTCATACATTAATCATTAGTCCTGATAAAGCTTTGTGAGCATGATGAAGAAATTTTCCCATCTACCCTCTAAGATATGGTGCCACAGTGGCCGCTCCTCGATGAGAGGCGAGCGCTGCACGTGCAGGACGCGGCGAAAGCACCCTGACAGCCGGTAGCCCTCCAATATTAGCCCATGACAAAAGCTAACAACCAGGACTTTGAAAAAGAGATTGAGAAGATTGATTAAAAGGAACCATCCTGCCCAAAAGACATGGATAGTTGAGGAACTGCCAAAGAAAACATGAAGTCAGCAGAACTGTGCTGTAGCCAAGGAAAGGGTAGAGGCAAAGGAGAGGGCATCACAACCGCGGAACCCTGGACCGCCGACCACAGTGACAGAACCTCCTCAAAAGAGCCAGGAAAGGAGCAGCTGAGAAGTTGGACAGAGCCGGCGTGGTGG
>NW_008610885.1:0-298 GCF_000691845.1 Merops nubicus
CGGCCGCGGGGGGTGCGGGGACATCCCCTCCCCGCGGGGCAAAAGCGACAGGAGCTTCCCCGCCGGGAGTCCGCCCGGGACGCGGCGCAGTGGAAGCGTGGAACCGGCCCCCGGGGAGCCGGGAAAGTTCCTCCGTGGGCGCCCCGGCCGCGGGGGGTGCGGGGACATCCCCTCCCCGCGGGGCAAAAGCGACAGGAGCTTCCCCGCCGGGAGTCCGCCCGGGACGCGGCGCAGTGGAAGCGTGGAACCGGCCCCCGGGGAGCCGGGAAAGTTCCTCCGTGGGCGCCCAAATCCACCA
>NW_008610886.1:0-6659 GCF_000691845.1 Merops nubicus
TGAGGCCCTGGGAGTCTTTTTAAGGAAGCGGAAAAGGTGCAGGCAGGTGGTGGCGACAGAGAGCTCCCCAAGTAGCCTGATCGTGGTACCGACGTGGCGGAAACCTGCTGTGGGCCGAGGCGGACGGGAGAGAGCGCTGCAGGGCTCTGCCCAGACCTAGCCGGCACAAACGCATTTTCTGCCACTTCCTCACAGCCAGAGACACTTTCTTCCCTCAAATAAATCGTCCGTCCCATATTTCCCTCTCAAAGAAATCCCCCAACAGCTTTAAAAGCCGATAACTTCAGTCTTCTGACCCCATAACTGCTGGAGACAAGCTTTCGTGGTGAAAGAGCCTGATGTAACCAGTAACAGTAAAACCAAGTGCCTCTCCAAGACTTAAAAGGACCACAAAGCTTTGGTGGTGATTAGCAGCGTGAAACCAGCCCAGCCTGGTTTTAGCTACAGAAAGATATCTGGATTAAGAAGCCAAAATTAGTCTTCTGATGTAAAAGCTATGAAGTGATGCTGATAGCTGCCAGGATGTTATTTCCCCAAGAGAAGGAAAGGGGTGGTCTGGAGCAGAGCAGGACCGTGTGGGCCCACAGCAGGGTTTCCTTCAAAGCAATGCCACTGACCTTACCTGTTGCCAGGTATAAAACGCCTAGTAGATTCAGAAAGACAGATGAGTTTTCTTCAAGACGCAGTGAGAGAACCTCAGGCTTCAATGCAATTTGGTAATAAGGTGCGTGCCAATCGAGTTAATTTGTTTTCTGAGGGGAGATGGAGTGTGCTGTTATTTCTGTGGCACAAGCAGGAAACACTTTCAAGAATTGCAGTGTAAAACAGTCTTGTCCAACTGCTGCAGTTCCCATTTGAGTAACACATAATCTTTTCCAGGTTAATGGTGTGATCTGATTGAAGTACGTCTTTTTATTAACACAGGGATGCAAAAACTAATGAAAGATTAAAGCAGCAAAAATACACATGAGCACTCCAAATACTACAGTCAAAAGTCTTAAATAACAGCTTTGATTTAGAGACAGCCTCACACATGTGACTGATCACATTGACAGCATGGCTGTGTTGTTACAAAGGGAAAGTTTACAAAGCTCATTTTAAAAGTAATCAAATAATCATAACCATAATTAGTTGAAGCAAGGAATTCTGTTGCAATTGTCCTTCCACTTTGTCCTCCTCTTCGCATCAGTATTTATGCTTTCAGAATTTGGCAGGAAGCTTCATCTTCTTTTCAGTCCACCTAAAATAATAGACATCAGACTTCACATTCTAAAAATAAACTGAGCTGGCTTAACTTCTGGTACCACACATGGCATGAATATAAAAAACCAAAATTACCCTTTGAAATATGTTTTGCTAAAAACTATTCAACAGATTTCAAGTGTTCATGTCCAAGTAGTACACTAGAAGTCTGCTTGAAAGAGTGCACAGCCAAGAGCTGGAGAGAGGGGGAAATCAGTAGAATTTCCTTAAAAATTGTGGTATGTGATTTGTTCCTCCATATACTAGCTTCTCAAGGTGACAATATATGTCTAATGAGAACTTGAATGGTTTAATTACATTTAAGTACCAGTTATTTAAGGTCCTAAAGATACATGATGCTTTTTTAAAAATGGATGTTTCTTCCCCTACATTTTAACTGAGGTTCTTTCTAATTTAGTTAACAGTTTTGTAGGTCATCTCCACATGCAACTGTGTAAAAAATTGGTTCATTCCAGATTTTGTTTTCTATTAAGAGATTTTCCAAGAATAGTTACATGCAAAATGTAATTATGTAATTTCCTTCCCTATGGAAGGAATCAGAAGCTTCTTGCAGAAGAAGTACAAGTTCTCCTGCCTGTTGTGAGCAAGTCAGATGGTATTTTTTGTACTTTAAGTTCTGATTGAGCACCTCTATAAAGCACTTTTAATTCTTTGTCTACAACTGGGGAAACTATGACAATATGTGTAATATCTTATGTGAAGTTCAATGTGAGCTGAACATGCCTGCTAACAGAAATTTATCAACCAGCATGTTGAACACTGAGTTTATCAATCACTGTGTTTCTTTAGATTTCTGCACTTAGCTCGTATTATTTTATTGCTTAGTGAATACAAAATATAAACAGCAGCATTTGTATAGCTGATTTATGGGTAATATTAATGTAAAAGACATGGTAGAACTACACAGTTTGAATATTTCTGGGCTATAACACTAGCTTTTAAAAAGTAATAGGAATTCTGTTGTTGGGGAGTGTGTGTGTGTTATGATTTACAGCAACATTTCTGCCTAAATCTGACTGTTAAATTTGAAGATGAAAAGTGTTTTCTTACCTTGGGGAATCAATTCCGCTGTCTCCTGTAATGCTGTGCTTTTCTGTCCCTCCGGAGTGTTTCTGCCCTGATACCACAGTACTTGCACTCTTACAAACCAGATCTGGTTTTCCCCGGGGGCTGCTCGTTCCTTTGCCCTGTGAGCCCAAAGCACAGCACGCCACTGCCCCGCCCCTCTCATAGGGGAAGTTCTGCAAAGCTTCAGCACCCGACTCAGCCTCATTACGGTGGGAGAGATCTGGTACAGCTGCAGCCTCCACACAGTCAGTAAGACCAGCTTTTTCTTCTCTTCTGTGGCCTGTCGGAACAACCTGACTGCACAGGCAACTTGCTTCTTTGAAATCTGGTTTTGGATGCTCTTTTGAGCCATCTGTTGATTCTACAAAACTAGCACTTTCCTTATATCCACGCTCTCCAGAATCATGTTCATTTACAGTTGTGCTGCACTGGGCGGGATAAGCATTAACCTTACATTTTTTTAGGGACATAGCTGTCCCCAGCTTTTGCACAGCTTTAATCCAGCCTCCTGTGTCTGAAAAAGCATGGCCAGGAGGCAGGTGACATGGTTCATTGTCTTCAAAACTGTCATCTGGGTGTAACAAGTTACAGGTGTCACCAACCTGTGCTTTGTGGTACAGAAGATGGCAGTTATTGGTAAATCCTTCACTTCCCAGCTTCATTGATCCAGGATGGCTAGCACAGTCACATTTAAATATAAATTCATTCTTTATATCAGTCTTTTGTCTGTATTTCACACCAACTTGTTTCACCAGGTGAGCATTTGCTGTATAATTTGAAAGACAGACATTTTGAAACTCATTTGCTGTTTGATCTAGTAACTCATGTATAGTGTCAGCTCTGCACCTGCAATACTCATCTTTCAGACGTAATGAAAAATTTGCATCTTCTTTGCACACACCATTATCTTCAGCATAGGAGTGAGGGGATTTCTTAATTCCCTCAGGAGTTTTTTTTACCGTTCCTCTGTAGATGTTTTCTTCAGAAATATTACTCTCTGGAAAGTGTTTGCTTTCCATATCTATTTGCAAAGTACTGCTTCTCTGATAACCAAAGTTTTCACTTAAACTGCCTTTCTTTTGTAGAAGGGAAGACCTGCTAGTGGGGAGCAGATTGTTGTGCTTAGCTTTGTGAATCTGTGTTGCAGTAGCCAGCTGTTCTGTTTCATAGTCAAAGGGTTTTGGGGAGTCCAAGGACTGTGACCTTTGGAAAGCCCTTTCTTGCTTTCGAGTCCTGGACTTCCGCTGGCTGTTACTGGTACCTCTGTACCCTCTCACATAAAAGCTGCGTCTCCATGACAGACCCTGAAAAGGGTTCTTAATTTGTTTTTTATATATGACATGGGATTCTACTGCTACATCAGATGGCTGCGGGTTTCTGATAGGCACTGAAAGGTTCTCTTCCAGTTTCTGGTTTGGGGAGGTTAGCTCATGTCTGTGAGACTTCCTGTTGCTTCTGCTAATCGGCTTCTCTCTCCTTGATTTGGTTTTCTTGGTGTGTTTTGATGGTTTCCTTTGTGTGTTTTGACTACAGTCCTTTGAAAGATGGTTTTGCCTGACTATTGACACTTCAGCCCAGGTACACTTACTGATATCTTCTTTCTGCTCCTCAAACTTCTGCATTAATATTGTGTGTTTAATCAAATTATCAACTGTAAGAGTAGGGTTAATACGCTTGATGATTTCATGTTCAATGTCACGTGGAATATTATCTAAGTCATCTTCATCCCTGACTGGCCACTCCTTGGGAGGAAACTGGGCTGAAAAAGTGGAGTACTCCTTATATTTTTCTCTTTTAGAAGCACTTCTCCAGAAAGAGCCAAGGCCAAACCTCTTGCTTTTCAGTTTCCCTTTCACAGATGTCAGGGATTTGATGGTGTCCCAGGAATGGTTTTCAGCAGCTGTGGAGATTCCTTGAGTGTGAATTGGAGGCTTCAATTCACTGCAGCCTTTCTTACCTCCTCCATTAGGTTCATGGTCGGTTAGCTGCTGCTGTCTTTGTTCACAGGGGGTATTCTGGTCAGGGAAACAATGGCAGGATCTGTAACGGGATACCTTAGGAATGTTTTCTTTCACTAGGTCTTCGCAGCACTCAGTGTTTAGGAAGTAAGTGGAAAGTGACAAACAACAACAACTGTTCTCCAGCGGGACCCTTCTATTGTCTTCTGTGGCATCATTTGTGATGAAGTACGTGCTGGGAGTTACAATGAAGTATCCTTCTCCTGTGTGATAGATTTTCCTTTCTTTAATTAGAGTGCCAAGGATATTATACAAGAGATTGTGGGAAGGAACTGCAATGCCTGCAACAAAGACACAGATTCTTCAGATCAGAAATAGAGTTTCAAATAAAATAGGAGCTGGCCAAAAGATAACTTAGACACAACAGATCTGGAAGCTACTGAATGTTAAATACCCACTGTATTTAGTTCACAGGATTCCAAAAGAAGTTTGAAACAGACCTGGCAACTGAAGTTCAAGTACAGCCTACTCAATTCCAACATGGATGTGTCCAGTATCATGGGATAAAAGGCAGGATCACCAGATCTGAACTTCCAGAGCTATTAATTGTTGCACCCCACTGTTCCCTCCTACAGCCCTGCGCTCCCTGCAGAACAGGGACAGCAGGGACAGGAATTCTGCAGCAGTGTCCACACAGGGAAGGCAGTGAGGGCTGCCCCAAATCTTGGGGACAGCACAGACTGCAGCCCTGAGTCAGGCTGAGCCCTTCTGGGCAGCACAGAACCATCATCCCACCTAGGGCTCTGGGAGGTGCAGTCCTGCCAGTGTCTTACAGATCAGTAAAACCCTTTCTAACTCTGCCACAGCCATTCCCCACTGATCAGCAAGGCCACCCCTGAGGAAGATGGTAAAGACCAGCTGTGTTTCCAGTTGTCACTGTAGCACTGCTGTAGTGGAGCTTAGGATGTTCTTCAATTAAGCAAGGATGTTTCCTTTGCCTGCCAGGTACAATCCAAGCAGTGGTTTATTCAAAGCATTTCCCTCTTGGCAGGTTATTTAACAGTAGCTTTTATCACTCTCTCTGAAGTTTCTGGTGTAGTTCTGTCAGGTGACAATTGCTACAAAAGTTTACTTTGCTGAGACTGGTCTTAGTTGCCAGTTTTCCTTCACATGTCACAGTCCCAGTGTCATTAGTTTAGTGATATCTGAGCTACTGCCTCATGCTTCTGCTGATCTCCTGCCCACAGGAATGAAAAATTCCTGTAAGGTGAAAATGTAGCACGAAAAACACTCTCTCCCCACAAACCCTGAGGGTCCTGCTTTGAGCTGATGTAAAAACGCTACCTTGTGGTTGTCTCAGTGCACGTCTATACTACATCACATTCCTGACAGGGTTCTGAGCCAGTTTATGAGCTTGCATTGAAAATTTTCCCACTAGTGAAAATACCTGCGGGGTCAGCCTGTGACGTTTGCAGAGCCAGAAGGTTAAGAAGACACAAGAGGAAGTTTGGTGTCAAACAAAACAGCCTCCTGCAGAGGGTCATATTGAGCCTTTACAAAGTTTCACATGCACATACACACACGTCAGTACTGCAGATCTAAGGGAGACTGGACATTTTTTCAGATTGAAAAGAAAACGTGGGATTTAAGGGATAGGGCTGCTATCCCAACAGAATAAAAGGATTAAAGCTCGTTTAATGTAAGTAATTAGCTTTCAAAAAGGAAGGGGCTGGAATTTGACCAACAAACTTGAACTTGAGGCCACAGTTGTGGGTTTTGATTGCAGACACCAGCTGTAGACTCCTACCCAGTCCCTTTGCCATCAAAATTAGCTGTGTTCCTATCTCTTGAAGGAGGAGTCAAAGTCTTTGTGATCTGACACACAGTCTGTTGTTTATGCTGTTCCAACTCTGGCACCTAAATACCTTATCTATGCTTTCCCACCCTCTGGAAGGGATACACTCTCCATGTGATACTGCACTCAGTAAAAAGGATTACGACCAAGACAACGTTAGGGACACTCTCAGATCAATGAGGAATATATACATTCAGGTATTTTGCTAGTTGCCTATAAATCTATATTCCTTCCTATTGCCAGCTTTCTTTAGTGATCACTCACACAATACCAGAAACTCAAGCTTGATTACACAGTCACTTTCAGAAAGAGGGGAAAAAACTTAACACATTACCTGGATAATTTTTAACTAGCTGCTCCATTAAAGTTTCCTGTGTGACCATCACACGATCTGCGTTCATGTCTGATACCGTACGGCATATTCCTTCTGCCAGAGGAAGGGACTGTGACTGTGAGAGAGGATTCATGAGAACAGGGTCACATCACCTGGAGTCCAGAAGGGGGAGAAAGAGGGT
>NW_008610886.1:6690-54437 GCF_000691845.1 Merops nubicus
GTGTTGCATTTTTTCTGTTAGCTCTCACAGATTTTCACTGAAAATTTCTTGTGTTGCCGTAGAACAAACACTTTATCCTCAGCTTGTTTTCTTTGGCAAATGGCTCAGAAATATTCCTGAGAGAAGGGAGATGGCTCTAGCACTTTTCAAGTGCCTTTATAATAAAGTAAACAGAAGGTTACCTTAAGCCCATTAGTTTGGTATTACATTCCAGCTTAAACCATCATTTAGCTTAATCAACAGGGAGCTGAGAGAGAGAATTATGGCTGATGGCTGCTGACTTTTTAGAGGACTGTTTACATACGATACCATGCAGAACCTCCATTTCTCTAAGCAGCTAATGATAAAGGTCAACATCCAGTAATCTAAGTACAAAACCTTTTCACCAAGACAAAATGCAGCGAAAAAAAAAGACCAGCAACAGGCTTTGTCCCTTGCATAGCACTTAAATTTGAACAGAAATTGTAAAAATTCTTTTTCAGACTGGGCTGTAGAACTAGAGATTATCTATCTACTAGACTGGGCAGAGAGCAAAAACTCTTGTCACAATTGCATGCGTTTTTTCAGCTACATCACCATCTGTCCTGGTGAGAGACAGTAACACTGTCCCTGTTCTGTGTGATGAAAGCAGAAGCTCAGAGTGGTTGAGAGTATGACCCAGCCCCAGTTCCCTCAGTAATTCTGCAGCCCCAGCCCAGGGGGCTGAACAGGGTCTTAGCCCTTTGCCTCAACTCCTCCATCCATAAACCACAAAGACAAACATGGTCCTCTCCCCTTTGCAAGAAGATAAGACAGTAAGAGGAAGTCCAGCAAGAACTTCTGACATGGTACCAGTGAATGATATAGGAAAATCCAAAAGAAGTATTATCCCTGAAAGGTGATGACAAAGCTAAAAGCAGGGACTCACCTGAGGTCGGTGCATGCAGCAAGACAATGACTACATACATATACCTTCTCTGATTAAAAAAAAAAAAAAAAAAAACCACCAAAAAAGCTTTCTTCTTTTTTTAAATTAGCCTGATGATCTGTTCCCACTACTTGGTGGTGCCTTGTGTTTCCCTGTGCAGAGGGACCCTGGCTTTCCCTAGGGGACAGAGCAGGCAGGAGGCAGCAGGGACTCCTGGTCACAAGGCAAAAACTAGTGTTAAATGCCAGTAAGAAGTGACATTTTAGATTAAATGATATTCATGTTTAACTAAACTCCAGTTGGATAGCTGGTTGGGTGACTGTAACCTGATAATTATCCTTTACCCAGAAAAGGACAACACAAACATTTCTCTGAGTAAATGAATTAAGCAATAGCACTCTGAAGAGCTTAAATTGCTCTTGACCTTCACCTTTGTTTTACAACTGCTGTTATGTTCAACAAAAAGCACTGAGGAACAAGTCCCGGCATACAGTTTCCTCAGCGCTGTTGCTAGGATACCCCTGCAGGTGTAGGAAGCATTGCAAGCTTTCTTTTTGTGCGGGAAGAGACCCTCAGCGTGCAATAATACGACTCTTGTGACTCCTTCACTGTCTCAAGTCTGCTGCAGGCACACCGTGCTGCTGCCAGCTTTACCATTTCCTCCTGCTCAGCACCTAGTTGCTAACGAGTAAAACACCAAAACTGATTATCTTTAGTATCATTATTATCTTGCTATCACTGTCTGCAGCTGTCTCGCAGCCTCAAATCCCATGTCTCCACTCAGGGAAGGCTCTTTCAGAGTAATATTTAAAACAAAGCATTTAGCAAAAGCCAGAATCATACTGACGCAGAAAAAAAAAAAAAATTGTCTTCAAACACAAGTCTACTAAAAATGATTGTTGCAGATCAATAGTGCCAGAATACAGACATGCTAATAACATGAATATTAGATATCATTCCCTCCTGACCTTGAAATAAAATCTGAAGTAGTGAAAGCAACAGTTAGGTCATTGGCAACATGGATAAGCAATGTCGGAAAAGGCCCAGGCAGTACCCTGCAAATGTTTTATCAGTTTCTTACTAAAAACTTTGGTGATTTACTTTCCATAGCTGAATAACTGTTGCAGTTGCCCTTCAGATGTTCTCCCAAGTTTGATGGAAGTACATAAAAACTGCATCCCTTAGATTTGCACAGGGAGCAGTCCTAACAATTTGTACCAGCTATGTCTCATAGGCTTGATGCAAAATCACTAAATGCCATGTTTATTAAAGCTCCTTACAGTTCCAAAAAGACTGAAGAATTCTCTGCCCCCTTCCCTGCTTTACATAAATCACCTGAGGAGAATCATCTTCCCAGTTTCTTAGTAGTTTTTACCAAGGGCTTGCTTATGCCTGTGTGCAAGGTACCTGAGAGCAGTAAAGGAACTCAGGCTAATCCTCTTGACGGCTTAAATACAGCTCCCATGTCACCCTCTGCAGCTCTTCCAGAATCATGTTTACTAACACCAACCTAGGCAGCTTGCCACTACTCGTGTATTATTATCCTTCAGTTTGATTTACCTGTCTATTCAAACTCTGCTCATTAACTGGACACCTGAAACCCAAAAATACTCTTTTGGAGGACATATTGGTCACAAAGTGAAGCAGTAATACGTAATATGAGCAGTGGATAACAAAACTCAGCACTCAGAAAAGCCTCTGGGTATTCCTGACTAGCACAAAGTGATGTTTTTTGTTCCATCTCCGTAATGTGAGCTTTACCATTTTTCACCGAGTTAACAGTTGCAGGATTTTTGCATCTTCTGCCTCAAAGAAAAAAAAACATACAAGACACGATTTATCTGGGTCAAAAGCGGGCTAGTTCTGGGGAAGTGAACGGAAAGGCACTTTATTACAATACCACTCCATTTACTTCTTAAAAGTTTGGGTAAACAACTTATGTAACTGTAAGGGTCTAACAGTAAATTCATTCCAGAAAACACCACCAATGCAAATCAGGAAGAAACTCCCTTATATGATTCCACCTGTATCTGTTGAGACAGAAAACACAGCATGTGGAAACAGAAGACTGATTTTTCTGTTTTGTAACTGGAAAGATCTGTCTTACCATCGCTTTGTATGCACTGTGAAGTTGAACGTACAGAAGATCCCACAGATCCTGTGCCTCTTTGCCCTGATATGTTTGATGTACTTTTTGCAGAAATGCTGCAGGAAAGCTGCAAGCGTGTACGGTTCTGCTAAAATTACAGGGCTTCTGCTTTTCTATAGACTAGAGCATATTGTGGCCACATTTTAGAGCAAAAATTACCATTTATAATTAAGACAAAGAAATATAAGGAACAAAAATTTAGTAAGAACATCATAGAAAGCTGGAAACTGTGCAAAATACTTTTTGAATATTAATGAAGATTTTACAAGATGTTTCCTTATTAAATAATAACAATTATATAACTTGAAGGTATATAAGAGAGTTAAGATCATTGAAATATTTTCAATTTTAAGTATATAGCAGGGAAACTGCATTAGCATAAATATTATATAGTAGATCCTGTTTTCAGAAACATCCTTTTACTGAAGCCAAGAGTAAATACTTCAATTGCATTAAAACTGTCAAATTTTGTAACATGTTTAATGTTATTGAAACAAACAAAAGCTCTCAGGTACAACAGGCAGTATCTTTCTGTTGTTTGATTATTTTGTACAACTCTCAGAAAGAGAAACCAAATAATTGTCAGCTAAGGTCAGTGACACTTCTTCAGCTGACATTAAAGGAGAAGCTACAAAAACATTAAAATGTTAGATTTCCATACCGACTGATTCCTCCAAGAACAGACACTCCCAAAGCAGGACAATTTGGCAAACAACATCCTATGTTTGGATTCATTTACTGCTGAAACGTGTGTCTCTGATCTTCAGACAGATCGACCCCTTCAACGCTTACCTGTCCATTTAAATGTTCCAAGGACATCTTGGGAGCAGATTTCACGTTCCAAAGGTACTGACTGAACTCGTGAGCAAACATGCAGCTTCTAACAGACTTTTTAAAAGACAACAGCACTTCTGCTGCTTGCTTGAGGACTAGCAGGCAAGCTGGCCTGTGGAGAGCTGCATTTCACCCACAACAGCTGGCAAAACAGCCAACAAGCAAAACCATACAAACAGCTCTGCCTTTGGGGCATTCCTACGGTTCACAGCATAACTGGCAGAAAAATTAAACTATGAGCAACAGCCCTCGAGAGAATTATTTTTCATATACTTCAGCATGCCAATAGCTTTAAAGTCAATTCACCTGTGGCACTGAACATAACAAGCACAGCTGACAGCAAGCAGGGTCATCTTTAACCATCTCAGCATTCAGTGTCAGGCTTGATTGTAAATGACAGATGCCAAAGCTTCATTACAGAGAGATAAAATTAATCCAGAATGAAACAGTTGTGGGTGAGTTGCAAACCCATCAATGACTAGCCCACGGAGCCAAACAAGTCACTGGCAACACCTCTGAGTCCTTTAAATGCCGGTGATGCCACCCACTGCTATAAGAATTTGACACAAGCACATCTTTTCCACTTGGCTTGGTCCAAAAAAAACCTCTGCAACCTTGGCATTTCTCTGCTAAAAAAGCTCAGCCTTTTCCTTGCTCCTAGTCCTGTCCTCTCTTCTGCAATAAATCTCAGACTATCCAAATAACACTTTAATGTCAAAAGCTTTGTTCTAAGCCAAAGGCATTACTGGCTGTCAGATAGGTACTTACCTATGCAGTGACAGACTTGCTATAAAACCATCACCCTGTGGTTGTGCATTCCTGTGCCTGCCCAGCTAAAGGTCAACTCCAACTTCTGCAGTATTCCCAGGGCTGACTCCTTCAGCTAGAAATGTCCTGCCACACAAAAGGCAGTCACAAAAAGTATACAATATAAAGCTACAGTTATGGGAATAAGATATATACCTATGGTAATGTCTCCCCTCCACAGAACGGACCAAAATTCACTTCTTTGCACACTCCCTGGCTTCAGCTCACATCTGCCCCAGCCAAGGAAAGTCACAGACTAGACTTTCAGAGACACTGCACCCACAGAGCTATTCAAAAAGAACACAGCCCCCTGCAGAGGGTTTCCAGCAAACCATGAATCAGGGGACACATGGCCACTATTATGTCCAGCTCACTCCCAGGCAACACTTGGCCAAATCCCACCCACCGCAGAAGAAGCTGTCAGAGAGCTTGGTGCAGTTGTAGCTGCCCTCAGACCCAGGGCCCTGGCTTGCAGTCAGGAGAGGAGCCACCACCACACACCGAGGTGGAAGGAAGCAGGCCTCAGATCCTCTTTCAGGGCATATCCTGCTCCAGGGAAGGTTTTATGTCATTCAGCTGAGAACAAAGTGTTGGTGGCGTATGGGCAACTTCACACATTCCTGAGCAGCTCCTGATGTTGATGGATGTGCACAGCCACTTTTCCTTTCACTCTCCTTAAATGAATATCCAACTTTAAAGATGTTCCCTATGTTAGAAAATAAGTTGCTGCACCCTTTGATTGGGCTGGAATTTATGGCTAACGGGAAAAAAAAACCCAAACCAAACCAAACCAAAAAACCAAAACAAAACAAAAACAAACAAACAAACAAAAAAAAACACCCAACCAACGAACCCTTAACAAAAACAGAAAACAGCTTAGAATTTAAAAACAGCATCTTTACCACCACAGGAGGTCTCAGAGGAGTTGTTTGTACACTGTAGATTAAGCAGGACTGGTTTGGACCCGAGGACCTATGTGAAGACCTTCCCAAACCTATGTGCCATATTTAGTGCCACAGCTTTGGCACTAAACACCCTTCCTGTGTTTCAGTTCATCTACATTTCAGCCAAAAGGAAGTGGTAGAAGGCAAACAGAGTAGCTGAGCACCTCCACTGTATTACAGAAGATTCAGAAGATATCTTTTGAAAAGCCAGTTTAGCAGAACCCTTACCGTGAAGATAATGGGCTTTTGGATCTCCCAGGGTGAGGCGAAGCCTCCAGTGGAAATCACAGAGATGTGCAAGTGTCTGCAGGACGTTAAAAAATGTAAAACATTTCCAGGGAAAGATGTGAATTATTCAGTCCTGAAGTACCTAAGCAAGTGACCTGAACGACAGGCTAGTTTTGCTGCAGTGTTTTCTCAGGAACAAGCAAAGTATTTAATAATTCCAGTGGAGTTTTCAATCTTGGAAACTCAGCATATAGCTGACCATAGCCCATAAAAGAGAAATCCAGTATCTGGAAAAAAATAGTATCACTACAAGAAAAATAAAAAAAACAACTCACTCTTTTCTTTCTCTCTCTCTTTTTTTTTTTAAGAAAAGCAGAATAAAGTTCACAGAGGTACAGTTTTTTTCAGCTTTTCAAATAGTGTTTCAACTTTCAAAACAGACTGAGTTTGCTAAACAAACAGCACTTGCAGTTTCAGTTGTTTCACTGCCCAAAAATCTTTCTGCTTCAGTACAAATCAGGCTGCTTGCAGAGAAGTTGTGCACCACCCCTGAATGGAACATGGATTGTCGCTGAGGCATCGGTATAAGATACAGCATACTAGGAAAAATAACTAGGGAAAATAAATGTTTCATATTATATATTAGTCATTCCCAAGTGCTTCACTGTACTCTTACTAATGAGGGCAGTTTGTTGGGTTTGCATATTGAGCTTTCTGTTCATTAGTGGTTTGATAGCTCTACATGAGTCACATTAATGAGACATAAACTACTAGCATCTCTACTTCCACTCTCTCAGGAGTGATTTTATAAAAGATAGTGAGGAATTGGTGGAGTGGCTCTGGCTATGTGTTGTTTTAGAAATGCAGATACCTACATTCCTCTAACCTGACGTTTAAAAATACCCAGACAAAACAAATAGCAAGAAAAACCTCATGCAAGTACCACACCAGTTTTATCAGATTAAAGAAAACCATGCTCCCATCAACCTCAACTTCTCTGTGCATGTGATGCTTCAGCCTGCAAATTTTTAGCTCATGAACTGTATAATCAAAAGATCACTAAAGCTCTCTAAGTATGAAACAAGAAGCAAAGTTGTCAGAAGAAAGCCACTCAACTCTTTCTGTTGATAAATTCTAATCAAATTTACTTGCTATTGAATGAGAGCAAGCCAAGACTCCTCAGTATCGAGGTGGCTCATATTAATTACAGAGCCACAAAGGCCAAGAGCATCCTGGGCTCTATTAACAGGACCAGAGCCAGTAGATCAAAGAAAATTATCCATGTCTACTTGGTGCTTGTTAAACCACATCTGGCATCCTAAGTCCTAATTTTGGGCCTCCAGTATAGAAAAGACATTTGTAAATGGAGGCAAATTTAGCAGAGACCCACCAAGATGGTCAGGGCCGCAAAACTTGCCCTGTGAGCCAAAGCTGAGGGAACGGGTTTTGTTGAACCTGGAAAAGGAATAGCTTGGGGGGGACCTGACAGCAGCTGCTTGAGAAGATGGAGCCGGACTCTGCACAGCAGTGCATGGTGGGAAGATGAAAGGCAACAGGAATCAGTTGGAACAGAAGAGGTTCAGGCTGGCCATAAGGAAGAACTTTTTACCCTTAAGGACAGCCCAGCAGTGGAACAGGCTGCCCGGGGAGGTTGAGCAGTCTCCAGTCCTGGGCATTTTCCAAGATGTGACTAGATAAAGCCCTGAGCAACCTGATCTGCCCCCATAGCTGACCCTGCTTGAAGTAGGAGGTAGGATACACTCCCAGGAATAAAACAGTAGTCCAGTCATCTGGTTTAGTTGAATGCCGGTACCTGTGCCTCCCACAGGCACTCTCACCCCCCACTTCGACCACCCTGCTTTCCATAACCCAATGTAACAGTACTTTTGACCTCCACTTGCTGTGAAGCTTGCTTGAGTCACATCAAGCTAAACTAAAAAAAAGGTTACATGCTGTAACCCTATGAGGCCATGCAAAACAGTCTCCATGTGGTAAAACTATTAGTTTTCCCTTCAACCTTCAAATAAACAGCTACTGTTCTCATAACTTTTTTTTCATAACTGAACTCCATCTGTACAGGCTCGCTGTTGGAGCTGGTGCTCTCCACAGTGGTGGAGGGGACCTATCCTAAAGCAAGGTGGCAATATAGAAAAGCAGAAACTAGCCTTGAAATGAAGTCTCTGATTTTGAAATGTATCAATGACTATAGTGGAAGCACTATTAATTAATGCAATTTATTTCATTAACTACATAATAGTAACACAAATCGTTGTCTTTTCTGACTGAGACAGAGAAAAAAATAGCACGGTTCAAATTACCCTTATTCTAGAAGTGCTTTCAGGCAGTTGGTCTGCCACTCAAGATTCAAGGTGCAAGAATTCAAAAGAGAAAAGATAGCAAGCTCAGCCTGTTTTCTGGAATTTTGTTTTGTCTTTGAAAAGATAAGAAAAAGAGCTGCTTCTCCCAAAAAGCTTTAACACTGAGAAATACACAGTACATATCAAGTTCTTCACAAGTAATCTTGCAGAGGTTATTTTTAGAAAAATTCAGAGTAAATTAAACTGAATAGAGCTTATTTTAAAATTATACACCCCTGGTCAGTGGTACTTGTTAAACAGCATGACCTAGAGACTACTTGCTGACAGTGAAAAAATTTGCATGCACAAATGCTTCTGCAGATCACGCCTCTCAGGTAATTCAATCTGAGCAGATCTGCTAAACACATCAGGATTTTGAGGAATGTTAAGAGTACCTTGTACCTTGATGCTGGGTGTTCAATAGGTAGTAGTTTGTGCTTAGCATTTGCCTTTAGTGCAATAGATACTCAACTGAGAAAAGACTTTTCTAATACAGGATGAATACCTCAGTAAGAATTTGATACAGAAATGCATGGAACATGCAGGGGTACATCTTATCCCAGGTCAGTGGTAAGGGCTGAATGCCAGCTAAAATTAGATGCTAAATGAAATCATTTACATAACCATTAGACTGAGAGAATTAAAATAGTAGGCAAATAACGACAAGATAGATAAAAAGTTGTCCTTGGAGGAGTACAAATGTCTGCCTTTTTTCCCTTCATGAATATGTATCAACAGTGTCACCACTGAAACAACTGGAATAACCAGGTGAACCCAGTTACAACAGAATATGCAAGTCAGTAAGTTCTTAATCAGATACCTTACTGAAAATAACTTTAAAAGTCATGTTTGAGAATAAAACAGTTAAAAACTCAGTTAAACGATTATTCGTGTTCTGGCAGTCTATGCACAGCACTGCAAAATAAAGCACTATTTCAGGTCATCCACTCTTTTCCGGCCTGAAGCAAATAAAAAAGGAACAGAACCCTAAATGATCCTAAACAGTCCAATACGAAGTATGAACACATGCTGTGAGTTACACTTCACAGAAGCGAGAACCATTGAAGTACAAAATTACTCTCCTTTGACTTGCAAACCTACATCCCCTGTTTGTGAAGCAGGATGAAAGACACTGGAAAAAAGGGACTGTGAAAGAACGGAATTCCATGAGGCACATCCCCAGCCTCTTGCTGAGCTGCCATCCTCATTAAGGTTGTGTGTTCCTGTGTGTAACTATGGAGCGTCTGACAAACAACATCCACTCCAGTCATGACCTTTTGTAGGCAAAAGAGGAATCAGCTACTCACAAGGCATAATTTCATGTGTAGCTTCATTAGACATACAGCAGATCGATGGTGATACTGCCATTAACGGCTGCAAACAAACTCAAATTATTCAAATGAAAATAAATCTGTTCCAAAAGCTTACCAGGGCCATTCTGGAAAAGAATTTGTCTCATTTTAAGCAAGGTTGAGAATTACAAATTAAGAGCATACTCAAGTATGCAATTATAGCTGGACTCCAGGTGGAACAGTTCCACAGGTGGCCCTTCAGAACTGTTGCTGAAGGCTGGCACAAACCTGCAGAGGAGCTCAGGACGTGAGGACCTCCGTGGCAAGGCGCCCGGTGCCTGCAGAGCCGCGTGTCAGCACTGCAGAGCTCCCTAAAGTTACAGGTGGGACTCACCGCACACAACAAATATAGTTCCCTGAAAATACCTCCCGCTTTGAAAGGTAATTACAGCCCATAAATACAATGGAAGTTTTACTGCTTACTCCTCAAGCTGTTGCTGAACCATTTTCAGGAGGTTCAGTTCCACCCCTCTCCTATCACAGGGATTCTAAATATCAAATTCGCATTAGCACACACCCCCCACCCCACCACCCCTCCAAAATCAAGGAGCTTTAGAGACCATCTCTGCCTATTTTTTAGCTCCTTTTCTGAGTGTTTCTCCTTTTCCTAAGTTCTGTGAGAGACTCACACAAAGGAAAGAGAAGTGAAGAACTAGATCTGCCAGGTTACTAATTGCACAAATAACAAGAAAACAAACCAATTCCTTGTCTGATCTCATTCCAGCTCGGTCAATACCTCCAGGGAAACGGGATAAAACTTAACACTTCACAGAGAAGTGTTCTGACCTTTCGATGTCACTCTTGAACAGGGTATTTTCCAAATGAAATAAATTTGTAGCCTGCAGTAGGGCCTTAAGAGGCTCAGCAGAGCCCAAGAAGCAGACTTCTCGTTAAGAGAGGTGATCCACACATTCCAGGACCACAGAAAAGTCACAGTCTGCCTACCAGTCTCAAGTCTGGAAAGTTCGGGGCTTTCTTAGCTTTCCTTGTGAATAATTTCCAGCCCTGCAACAGAGATGCCGAACCTGCAAATTCAGCCTCTAAAGACTAAGCAAAACCATTTCAATTTTCTGTTGTTCTCTTCTCTCGGGTAGGAACCACAAAAAGGGAGCCAGGCAGTTCTTGCACACGGAAAACGCTGCCGTCAAGAGAAGGCAGGCTGGGGACGACAGCAACGAGCTGGTTATGACCAAGGACAACAAGCAGGCAGCTACTGAGATGCATTCTCCTGAACTTATCGCCCCACTTTCTCTCTTCAGAGGCTCTAGAGGTCAGTGCCTTCAGCCTGAGTATTTCCAGTTGTATCTCTAAATCTCAGTTGCGAGCCCCCTGCTCCTCTTCCCGGCGCTGTCCTGAATGCATCCCCCGTGGCTGTAAGGGAAAGGTGGGAGAGAGCAGTTTGCCCCTCGTTTGGTTAACAATCGTCTGAGTAACTTGGCTGAGCACGGGCGATGGTCGGACAGAGGGATGTTAGCATTTCGACAAGAGACTGCTCAGCTATCAGATCACGAGGAAGAGTCTTTTTAACCTAACCCCTACTTCACCCTCTGAGGGAGATTTAAATTGTGGTGATTTTCCCTTCCGCTCTTTTGTCCCCCAAGAGGGGAATGTAACAGCGCCTGCCCACTCCTGGGTGTGCCCTGCAAATCAGAGCTGGGATCTCCCAGATGACCAGAGATGGGAAATCCCCGTCAGGACAGAGAAAGACATTTTGGATTTTACCTGGGAATAAATACGGAAGGATGGCTTGTGGTTCTACTCCATAAAATCAGGATATCCAATTCCCCAGCATGTTTCTCTAGAACAAACCTCGTTTGAACTGCTGGAATAAACAGTAACACAAAGATCTGGGGCCACAGTGTCTCCCGACGACGAGCAAGAGCCAGGAAACCTCCTTGACATGCAGTGGTGAGGAGGTCTTCTGATTGACAAGGGCTTTAAAACCAGCGTGTAACTCGGAGCATGCCAAGACCCTAGTACAATTCTTCACTGACGTGACTCAGTAAAATTAGTGCTGCAGTGCTGTGTGCCCATTGCTTCTCATCGTCCGGCAGCAAGAGGTTGTGGATTAAAAAGGAAAAAACCACAAAATATTTTTTTCTCATGAGCCTGAAAACTCAGTCTCAACACTTCCCATGTACGGTAGCCAAGGACAAAGACACTGCAGGCCAAGTGATTCCCATCACTGACACCTGGGGCCCCCAGGTATCTGTGAAAATTCACCAAACACTGCTGGAGTTTGCTGATGCTGCCGGAAATGTTTCCTAACAACCACTTAGGACATTGCTTGGTTTCCAACATCCCAGCCATTAGTCACAAAGCATGAGAAACCCAAATGGCTTGAATTCCACATGGTTGCAAACCATAACATGAGAGCAGATAGATTAAAACAGTCTTTATGTTAAATACAGACAGCAAGTATAACAACAATAGCTTCATTTGAAAATATTGTCAATTACTTTAAGAAAAACAAAACCCAAGAAACCTTCGTCCCTTGCATTTTAGTTGTCTAATTTGTCACTTGCTTTTCTAGAGCAAAATACTTATATAAGGAATGGGAGAAAAGTCTTCCAGAGCAGAAAATGGTCATTGTGACGACTGATGGAAGAGAAGGCTCAGAATACATAAATTTTAAACAGAAAATTATCTAAATAAAACCACTCACATTGCAAATTTGTTTCAGTTAAGCTTCCAGAAATTGAAGTAAAACCAGAAAACATTGCTTCAACATTGTCTGAAAAAGTGAAGTTCACAAAGAGAAGTTTCTGCAAAGACATTAAATTAAAGAAACTGTGAGAGAATTCTAACTTCTTAGAACCTCCTTTGGGTGTGACTGCAGCTAGAGATCAGATGATAGGGGAAATGATCTAATTCATTTACCAAAGTAATTTACATTTGGATCTGACTTGCCATGCTCTGTCATTGAAGAGGTTACTGGAAAGCAAGGAGGTAAAAACCAAAGGAGTCAAGGACTCCCTCTAAATCATCCCCTGCATGCTGGTAAGTAATGTATCAATATTCATCAGTGATATAAAAAGTATAGTAATACAGAACCATTCCCAACATATGTAGAGATATTACTGCTTTTTAGATGGAGAGCAGTAAGAAAAACACTGTTCTTCCTTCTAATACCTCACCTGGATTAAGAGTTAAGAGGTCAGTAGGCTACTTGTGATCAAGGAAGAAGAACTCATGCTGGAGCAGATGTTACCAGTTTAGTCAAGTTACCAGAGTGCCCAAGAAATGAGACTGCCTGAAGAGATCAATTTACTCATCATAAAACAGGGCTGCAGCAGGGAGTGGCTATTCTATACAAATTATTGGGAAAGAAGGATAAATACCAGAAACAGAAAAAAAAAAAAAGAAGTGAGTTAAGCTACAGCCAGTGTGAAGAGAAGCATAAGGAGGTTGAGCTGGCCAAGCACAACCCAGGCTAGACATCAGAAATCTTCCTGTTAAAAACTTTGAATCAGAACATTAAGAATTCCTCCGTCTTCCAGAAGCTGACAAATTCATTGCTCTGAGAAAGAACTCAAACCTGCACTTTTATTTGAAGAGCTGCTAGTTAGCTTCAACAAAAAGCTTCTGTGATCTAATTCTTCCCAGTTCTGCCTCAAATAAAATGTAATTCTAACTTAAACTAATTCATCCCTGGACTGAAAGGGTTACAGAGCTACACTCAGGGAAAAATAACAATAAAAGAGCAGTCTTCCAGGATGCTCTGGAGGAGAAGCCCACAAAAGCCCCACAGGACCAAGGGTAAAACAGACTCAAGGATTAATGACCCTAGCGTACTGAAGTCTGCCCCCCCCATCCAGGAATTGCAGACAGCAAAGGGATTTACTGAGCAGAACCAATGCCTCCAGGAAAACATAAAGAGTTGTTGTGAGGCAGCAGTCACTACCAGGAGCAGGAATTTAATTTGCTCTGCTTGTAAACCGCAATTACTGTGCTGGCTGGTGTATTCTGCAATCACTGACATTTCAGGGGACTTTTCATGTCAGCCTTGCATTAAGAGCACTGGATAATCTATCAGCTGTACTCGATCACAGCCTAGACTCATCAGACTGCAGAAGTCACTAGCACAATTAATTGAATATGAACTAATTGCATGTTGCAAACAGAAATGATGGCTAAATACCCACCAGCATGATCTAGTTAAAAATCCACAAAGAATTTCCCTCAACGAATTTCAATTTTATGCAGTTTTAAAAAAGCTTTAACAGATCCCTTTGTAGTGGTTTGTTTGGTAGTTTGTTGTTGTTTTTTTTTTTTTTTTTCTTTTTTCCCTGAACATTTCCAGAGGAATTAAGACTAAAAGCAGCTGCTAACTTCAGAGCATCATTAGATAGCAAAGTGCCTTTCCTCCTGAGGAGCCATCACCCTACCCACCGTGCTGTGCATCCTCTAATTTTACCTTCTCCAGTGGCAGCACGTTCCATAGCTCTTTCTCAGAGAAATCTTTGTGCTGAGCCAATCAATAATATCCAGCCCCAGTGTTTCCTTCTATGCCTCATCCTTCATCTAAAAATGTTAATGACAAATGAAATTAGCTCAGTCTTCCACTGGTTATGAATGCACTTTCCAGTTCATTGCTGTATCAGCCTCTGGACACATTATATTCTGTTGCCCGGTCCAGGAAACAATATTACCCACATCAAAACACCAAAACCAACCAGCAGACCCATTTCCTGTCACATTTTTCATAAATATTGGGTGTCCTTGTCTACATTACAATGCCTTACCAGCTCACCAACAACTTGACTTCACAGCAGACTACCAGCAGCTAAAAAACAGTTTGTCCCAGCGTGTCCTGGTCTCTGCAGAAAGCTATGGCAGTGATGCACTTCTTGCTTTCCACTTTTCCACCAACCCAACTGCAGGATTTTTTCCTGCCAGGATTTACATAGACACTGCTAATTACAAAATGCTGCAGGCAGAAGTTACCTTCCTGAGGCAAGTGGTTTGATACTTCCAGCTGCTAAAGCCTGTGGTGGCAGCTCAGTTTAACCGGCCCGAATCAACCAGCAGCTCTGCAAAACGGATCGGATCTCACCATCGGGATCACGCCGGCCGGCAGCAAAGGAGGTAAGAAAGAGTCGAGATGAAAGCAAAACAATTCAGCGGCACTGGAGGGCTCCAGCACTGGCTATGTGCTGCCTCCCATCCCTGCTGCTCCAGGACGGGGTACTCTCGCTCCAGAAAATCCCACCCTGGGCTAGAGGAACCTGACTCTATTTCACACTAAAATTTCGCAGAGACAAAAGACTCCCTGGCCACCTCACCCTCCTTTTCTTCCCGCAGGATCAGGGCTCTTGCCCTGTCTCAGGTTACACTTCCATGAAGGGAGGCCCTGGCAGAGAAGGCACCAGCGCAAACGCACGCAGGTCACCCAGCCCTGCCTCACCCGGTTTTTATGTGTTACTTGCAGTTTGTACTTGTTCTGCAAAGCTACAGCATGTCTTCTCATTTACTGCGGACAGACGAGATAAGGGCACTGGTTGCTTTGGAACCTGGTGCTCACAGAGCAATTTTGTGTCCAGCTCAGTGTGCTCTCTAGGGAACTTTTGTAGGTTCTTAAACTGCAGGTTGTATTTGAATCATCTTTTTTTTCAAACTGTCTTCACTGAAAAAAGACCTAAAGCAGATTAATTTTCTTTTTCTTTAAAGCCTGAAGTAGATCTTAGAACTAATTTATTTCCCAGAATATCTGCACAGCCATCTCTTCTCAATTATACCTATTCTGAGCCCTGACTACCCAAAGGTCGGGCTACGCAATGAAGCCTCTATGGAAGACCTCTTCTGAAACAGACAGGAGTCTCTCAGATAGGTTTAAGAAAACTTCCAGAATTCTCTCATTTCTTATTAGAGCTAACCCATCTCCCCAACCTACATGTACATTATACTTACAGTGAAAATTGTCTGCTTCTCCTTTAACTTTTCCTCTGCACATGTGCAATGGACTGTTCTACAGTAAATCAGGTTTGTCTGTGAGACAACTATTTTTTGAGACCAGCTTTGCCAGGTACTTTTATCTCCAACTATTCATTTCTACAATATAACATGTGGCAGCAATTTCTGCTTTTTTTTATGTCCAGATCTGCTGGCTATCATCCAGCCTTGCTAAAAAGGGACCAAAAATGAAGGTTGCTGTTCTCCAGCTGTTTCAGCCCCTTGCATGACAAAACAGGAATGCAACTGGATGACCCTGTGTCAGGAAGACCCAAAAAAATTAAGCAACACAGGGGGAAAAAACCCCACCCAACTCACACTCAAACAAATCCTTCTGTATACCACTAAAAGGGTTCCAAGCAAATAATAAAGCAAAGTAAGACTCTCAAAATATTTGCTGAAGGACAGGGTGGGGAAGAGTTCATGCTGGGATTCCCTGCAGTGTCCCTCCCTCTCCACTCTTGTCCTCTACCCAGCTGTTTGTTCACAATGAAATGCGAACAGTGATTCAGTCAACAGGAGGACCTTTCACTTGTGTCCCTCACACGACTGAGGGAAAATAAGCCAGGAATCATTTTCCTATCAAAATATTTGACTTCAGGAATCTGTTGTCTTGGCTGAAATCCAGCTGAAGTACTTTCTATAAATATTCAGAGCTCCCTCACAGGACTATCATTACATACTTGTTCCAAAAAGGTCACTACAACACTCCAGTATTTGCTAAGGTAGAAGATTTCAGAGCATATGAGAGAAGGGCCTTTTAGAGGCACCACACAGAGCATGTAATTTGCTTCCCACAAAGAAAGGAAACGCTCAGACCTCACTACACTGGGACACTGCTTGCCTAGAGAAAGTTCACATGAACAGGCCTTGATGCTGCAAGCCAAGTTATTAGCAAGGATAAAAGCTATCTATGCAAGCTCCTTCCTGAGCCTCAGCCTGGGGGAGACAGAGGAAGGAAGATTACTGAACAGAACGACATCACTGAGCAATTTCCATCAACTAAGTATTTCAACATGGACCTGTAGCTTAATTTGTTCTGTAAATGGTCCAAATGTAGTGAAATACTGCGAGAACCAGAGAAAAACTCCAGTAGTTTAACCTTGTAAACCTGCACCAAATCAAACTATAGCACACAACAAAGCTACTCTGCACTGCTATTCTGCTGTCAATCCAGAGAGAATAATAAAGAAAACTGAGCTTATGTTGGGCTAGACACAAGAGCTTGCAGGATTACTCCATCACACCTGAGAAGATACTGCTTCTCATGTGTACTTGAGGGTACACAAATCAGAATCCACTCGTTAAAGAGAGGGACAATTTAAAACCCAGAAGGATACAAGAACTCAAAAGCCATGTACAACTTCAGTGTCACATGTTTTCAATACATACTTAGGTGCCAGATACCTAGAAACTGAAAAGCAATGTTCCCAACTACAGTTAAAACACTATAAAACAGAAGACTTCAGGCAATACTTTGTGTGTTCCAAAACTCTAAATTTATGCTCTGTATCACAATGCCAAGGATCATACAGTGGATCAATAAAAATGGAAAATTATTTTTGCTTGCAAGTAATGCATTCTCTTATTAGAGTTTTTTTTTCCCGTAGCTACTTTCGTGCAGTACATCTACTTGAGACCCAGTATGCAGAAACATAAAAGTTTTGGTGGGGAAACAGGCAGTTTTGAAGATCCAAGTAGAGGTATTAATTATTTATGCCATTTTCATTGTCGCACTACATGGCAACATACAAGTCCCAGTTGAATTTCTACTTGAACCACTTTTGCTTTCTGGAAAATATAAGCACAAGTGCACTGGCCATGCTACTTACACATTTTGCAGTCTATTGCTGGCTGAAGACTCGGTCACTCAAAATGAATTATTTTATGTTTTATATTTTGAAATATAAACTGTACTGAACAAATGCATTCAAAGGTAAGAACCTGACCTGGGTACACAAAGGTTACAGAGAAGCAAGAGAAAAAAAACACGTTTTGTGCACATTCCTGATAAAAATTATCAGTGAAAGTTAACTGTGTTACAGAAGTCTATACAGTACATGAACTCAGCAGAAAGATGGACTGAAAGCCATTCATCTCTCTCAAAGCAGTTAAACATTGAAAAAAAAATTATTTTAAAGGACTAGGCTTCATATCGTTAGATTCTGAAACAATTGCAAATGCTAAATCTGGGGAAACCAACAGGGCACCAGACAAGAGAATTCCATCTTCTCCGTTGTACACTTTCAGGGTGTCCCAGGCTGAGCCAGAGGACATGGGATCAACCAAGCAGCCACTGGGAAGTGATTCTGCAGCAGTGCCCAGGCACTACAGGCACAAGCATCAAGCACCGGGTGAGTCAAGGAAACATTGTCTTCATCACGGTAGAACATGCAGCAGTGCTGGAAGCAGCTCCATTATCCTCCATGCAATCATCAACACTCCAGAAAACTGGCAAAAATTGACCATTGGTCTATTTGCCACTGTTGCTATGTGGCACCAAAACCAAACACTTCTGCATTTTTATTACCAGAACCAAAAGCAAAGGGGCCTCAAGAGAACCTACTTATTCTAGGCCACTTTTTGTAGGACATGGAACCTTCTTCCTAGCCTTATTCAGACATCCACTAGTCTGAGTTTCACTTTATAAGGGTTTAACTTGTTAATTCCCCCGTACTAGAGAAAATACAGAAGGGGGGTGAAATAATCTATAAACTAAAATCAGATTGTATTTCCTGGCCTGCTGTAGCAGTGCTTTCTCTGCAGAACACCAGAGCCTGTGATTTACTGTTTTCTGTAGAGCATCTGTGATGATTTTAAAACTACAAACAAATTGGATGTTGAGGTATCAAAGTAAGACCTGGCTCAGGCTCACTTTTACCAGTCTTACACCAGCAACTGGTATGTAATGAAAGATTTGGAAGTGCAAAGATGAGGAGGTGAGAAGCATGGACATGAAATGCAAAGCCATTATTCATAAATTAAAATCGAAGAAGATTGCTTCTCCAAACCTCCATTACTGGTACTAGATTCAATTTTCTTAAGAATTAGTTAAATTTCTGGGAATACTTAACGAAGCTTTAGCTAACAACCAGCATTGATGCTGTGCACATAAAGAACCTTGTGCTGTTTGGTAAAGTGACTTAAAACTAGTCTGTAAAGGTGTCTGCTCTTCCTCAGATCATTTGTGCTTCAGGAGACTGGTCAAGCTCTATGTGGGTTATAGAACTTTTCCTTGGTTTTTATCTCTTTCCCCCCCCTTTTATTCTTTACCCTTTTAACTTCCTTTCCACATAAATGCAGACTGTACACAGTATCTGAAACACTATCACATCAAAGCAATATAGAGAAAGATTACACTCATTCTAACAAATAGTTTCTTAAATACTGTAAAAATCTGTATCATTTTAGCAAGTGTCTCCCAGAGCCGCTCACTGAACCACAATGAGGCCTGCTTGTTGTGACAACTGCTTCACCTCAGCAGCTTAAAGTAAAAACATCCCAGCAAAAGATTTCAACAGATGTTTTCTTGAGTCCTAGAATTATTTTCTTTATATGTTCAAAGTGTACTGCTGAAAATTCATGGACAAAGTATTTCAAATGCAATCCTTTCAAGTCCATTTAAATAAACGGTGCTCAACTTCAAAAATGAAACATGCTGTCAGCAATCTGTACAAAGGTAAAGGTGAAAAATATAAATCTGATTACAAAAGAATTTGTTAACACCATCTGTACACCACAGATAACACTTTTCCTAAGATCAGTATCACCATCCTCACTCAGTCATTCTAATGAGATGTTATCTCTTCATTCATAAAGCATGCATTTTCTGTGTACTTATATGCAATAATTAGTGTTTTACTAGTACTTCCTACTTCAGTGTGAACAGTTATTATACAGTAACTCAAATGAGATGAATGAGGGGGAAGCTTATGCATGTTATTTTAATGAAAAGATATTTCACTCATCTAGCTCCAAAAGAGCCAAGAAAGGTAAGTCATAAAAGCAGCTTAGACTCTTTTGAACATAAATTCAGGCATTTTAATGTGTATCTCAGTAAAGCTACGTGAGTTTCCATGTAGGTTATTCATACATATTATGGCACTTGGGCTCTCCTAACAGGTATTTAGTTACCTAGGACATCTAGGCTAAAAAAAACCAAAAGGTCTCCTAAAATTAACCATTTCTGTAAGGAAACACTTTTGTCCCAGCCTTCAAAACCCTGAATTTTCCTGCAAGTTTCACCAAAATACAACTGTTCATATTTCACATTATTTGAATAAGTTTCCTTGGACGATGTCACATTAATTTTAGATCTCCAGTGATCTGTGAACACAAAGGAAGCCAATCTTGCCCACTTTCAAACCACCACGTTGTGTCCTGCTCCTTAGTAATTATAACACGGTGTATTGATACTTGCATACCATTCCTCTGTTGGACTAAAGTCTTTGAAGTAATTACACATAGTAAGAAAAGTCCAAATTTAATTAAAGGCGGCTTACAGTGGTAGCTTTCTCTCCATGTAAGGCATTATTCTGACATCTACTGGCCTGGGATCCAACCATACATTTTAATACACTGCATTTGGTATTAAAAAGGAGTGTATGTTTTAATCCAAAGATAAGAACAATTAAAGGAACACAAATGACATGTTTAAAACAGGCCTATGTATTTTCATATAAATCTCACAACCCTACCAGTATTTAGGTAGGTTTCTATTGCTTTCTCAACTCTTCCGAACTACTGTATATTATGAGGCTTTAATACAAGCAGCTTTGGGGAAGAAAGTTACATTTGGAAGGGAAAAGAAAGTTGTGACAAGTAAAAAAAAAAAAAAAAACCAAGAAGCTTTAAAAAAAAAATCTTTACTTGCAAAATTAAGCAGCATGCTATTTTGTGATTTATATTGGAATTTAAAAAGACTAATTAGACCAAAATAAAAATAAAAACCTAAAGATGGCAATTCTATAAATAATGAAAATTTTGATTTCACTAGACTTTAATGAAAAACATTTGGTAATTAAATACTTGCTACTGTTCATTACGTTGATGAACTTTATTAGGGTTAAAACTATAACAAAGTTCATCCTAAAACATTTTGCAATGCAAAATTATTTTCACTTGAGGAGTGTCTCGAATTGAATGCTAAGAATTACAAGCAATCTTCAGAAGTAGACACTCAGGTTCATAAAACTTTATACATCTTTTGGAACTAGATATTTATACTACTAAAATCAAACATGCATCACTTCCCATACATTCTGGTATCATGATTTATATTACATTATGTAACACCATTCTTCTAAACAGCAGCAGTTTTATCATACATTTGCTCCATTTTCTTTGGATTTCTGATCTTTATCTTCGTTCTTCACAATATCCTTTAAAAGAAAAAGAGAGAGACAATAACATGAATTCTAGAAGTGATACTTCTCATATGAATTGTAAAACAGCATGAGACAACGATATTGTTCAGCATCAACTTTAAATATAATGTGAACCAGTATCTTGCTCAGTTTAGTTATAACCAGTTTGTATTTCCAGTATCTTCCTGAAAAATTGAGGAGGCAGCACTTCTAAAGAGAAGCATGAAAACCGTCCCTAGAAGCCTCACTTCATAGTCTAAATTTAGGTTTGGGGGGGTTGTTGGGCTTTGTTTGTTTTTCCTGTTATTTGGCTGGGGGTTTTTTTGGTTCTTTTTTTTTTTCTTTTTAAGATCAAGTGAAAACAGCTGTTGCAAAATTCATTACATTAGGATAATTCACCATTTAGTTACAACAAAATACTTATATTGGCCAAAGCCATCTGCAAACACTAGGCTTAGATGACATTTTAATCTCAAAAATACCAGATAGAATAAGCAAAGCCATTTCACTGAGCTAAAAGCATGGCGAAAAAGGGTTTATGGAATGCCTTCAGCTGCTGGCTGAGAGGAGCTGGTCCACAACGCGTAGTGAAGCACAGGGCTGTGTAATGATACTGATGACAGAGAGCTGCAAGGTACTGCCAGTCAAATAAGCTACACTGACTTACAAGATCCATCACCTGTATCCTACAAGGTGGTGGTGGGGAGAAATTCTAACACTTGTAAAGTTTTCTAGGTTTGGGTTTCTTTGTGTGTGTGGTTTTGTTTGGATTTTAGAGCTTCTGTAGATGCCATATTGTCTTTTCAAAATACGTGTAGACATAAGTAGAAGCAAAGCTCCCTCAGTACCAGTTTGCCACTCCGTAGCCTTCAGTTCTGCCTTATAAAATTACTCCTAACTGATCAAATGGAAGAGCATATTTGGACTGTTAGGGATGGACAAGCCTGGAAAATATTAAGATCATTTGAGATTTATATTAATATTTAAACATTTAAAAAAACCATTTAAGTCCAGAACATGTGTTTCAAGCTTAGAAAAAAATTTGTTTAAATAATCGTTGTTGAACTGAGCATTTTACACACACATGAATACATGTATGTTAAGATACTACTGCCCTGAATTAATGTGAAAATTCTTTTTTGTTCTCAAGTTTTTGTTCTGATAGATTAGTCTATAGGAAGCTTGCATACAGTAATAAAAAATGGCATTAAACAATTCTAACCTGTTTGAGAACACTCTGTATTTCATCCATAACAGTAGCTAAATTTTTGATTGTCTTATTCAGCTGACCCTCAAATTGCAAATTTTTGTCATCTGAGATCTTCAAGTTTTCTTGCAGTTGGCCAAGGTCCTTTTTCACTTCTTTGAGCTCCGTGGATAGACTTTTGTTAGAATTCTCCAGTTGTAGTATGGTCTTTTCATCCTCATCTTACAAAAAAAAAAAAAGTCATTTCCAATGCTATGTACTTTGCATCTTAATATTTGATTTATATGCCAACACCATAACTACTAATTTTAAAAGAACATTAAAAGTGGCATAGCATTTCCATTTGATAATACTCAATTCTGACTACATTTGGAAGTCTTACATTCAATTTGAATATGGAAAAAGAAAAGCATTTCAGTGTGGTGACAATGGTACTCAACAACAGTTGGTGTGTAAGTTCAAGGGGTTTGGGAAATAGAAAACAGAAGTTTATGGTAAGCAAAGAAATTTAGATCACAAATATTACTGAAATTGGTTCATCTGCTTCAAAAGTCCTAGCATCAAAAGCATCAAAGCCTCCATCTAAGTACCACCTTCAAAGTCATGTCCTACCTGTTTTCTCTTCCAGTAGCTGAAGCTTTTGCTCTATCTCTGCCCGCACTCTTTCACTCTTCTCCAGCTTCTGTAAAAGGCTTCCAACATCCACCATAGCTCCATTGTACACAATGAGGCCAACGTTCTCTTCTATGGCTTTTGATTCTTGCTTTACAGCAGGTGATGGTAACAGCAATCTGTTTCCTGTATTACATTACGCAGCATTAGGAAATAATCATTCTGTCATTTTTCAGTTCTAGTGACCAACCTTAAAAACTTTAAAAGAACAAACTCCTAAAAGAATAAATACAGATTCACGTTTGATGATCTATCCCCCACATTTCTCTCTTCCCTCTTTACCCCAATTCCCCCACCCAAAAAGAAGCATGCTCTTTTATGACATTCTTCTATGACTCTTTTCTACAGCAATTTTGTCTCAAAAATCAGGTTCCGTGCTACTCCATACAGCATTGATGCTTCTGACTGCAAAACTGCTATGAATGAGAGATGCTGTTCATCAATATTCAAAATTAACTTCTGTCACCCTTCCTGTTCCCACACACTAAGATTTATCCTATAGTTGCAACATGATATGTTGGAAGACAGAAATACTTCACAAACTGCCCAAGATTTACTATTCCAAACAGTCAGGTTCCCTGCAGACCTGAACTAGTTTCTACAAGAAAGCAAATCTCAGAACTCCCATTATCATTAACACAGAAACAGTTCTGAGTTTGTGGAATTAAAAAAAAAATAATAATAAAAAATAGTACCACCTAACATATCTTCCTGTAGCTCTTCAGACTCTTCTTGGTTTTCTTCATCTTTAGAAGTATCTGTTAGTCTTCTGTAAAAGCAAGATTCTCTAAGCACTACTTTATTAAGTAGCTTCTTAACCTGAAACAGAGCCATGGAAAGATATACAGTGTTACTTAATACATATTCATTATATTACCTAAAAAAGAATGTCTGAAGTAGAAAAACAGAAACTGCAGCTTTCTGAACTTTAACATACTAGGGCTTCAAATAAAAACAAACTGGGGGGAAAAAAAAAAAAAAAAAAAGAGAAAAGCTACATGGACAGAATGAGCATATTAAGAGCTACAAGCTTCATCTTTCCATTCCAAGACAATTTACAAAAGACTGAACTAGTATTTCATTGTAAATATGAAGAGGCTACATAAAAATCATGGATCATGTAAGCAACATCCTCAAAAAGTCAACCATATATTCCTCCCACTTAGAGCATTCCTGTAATATTTTCAAAGAGATTTCAGTAACTATACAAAACCTGAGCACGTGACAGGTGTAGTCCAAGAGTGTAGAGTATCTCCTCCATGTCCTTCTCTAGAAGATATCCACAATGACTTTGATCAAAATAAACAAAAGCCATCAGAAGATCTCTATTAACAGTTACCATCTGCGTCTTGTCTTTCTCCTACAGAAAATTCATTATGGGATCATTAGGAAATTGAAGTAGCATTTTTCCATCATCTACTAAGAAGACAAACTTTTCACTTCACACAAGTTTTCCTGTTTGATTTATCATTATGTTCAGTTGAGTGTTTAATGTAACTTGCATTTAATAGAATATAATTATATATTAATAAACTCAAATATAATATAAGCAAGCTACTTAGGACAAGTAATCTTTCAAGTATTTAAAAGAATTACAGTACAATGGACAGTAGCATCAGGTAGACACACATCCCTTTTGTTCATGTTAATATGTAAAAAAAAGGAATTAACCTAATTAAACAAGTATTCATAAACATCCCTCCTCTCAATGATCTATTTACTGAACAGCTGTTTTCAAAGTAAAAAAAAATCCCCATAAACATTTAATGAATGAGCAACCAGTGCTCATAGCTACAGCAGTGCTGCAGACTGTTTTCCCACTATTCCTTTTCCTGCACCTATTTTTATTTGAAGGGAAAAAAATAAAGAGAATCAGAAACTAGTCCTGTCCTTTGATTTCCAAACAAAGTTTAAACGTAACAAAGCAAACTTATGCTGTTCCTTAATCTGAACTCTGGAGGGGAGCTGCTGGCCTCGTGACACAAAAAGCAACCATCTTCCTGCAGGGAGGTGTGTAAAAACATCACACAATGATTCCAAGCTTCACAACTGAAAAGTCAGTCAAGCAAAGTGTCTGCTTTTCTTATGTAAGAATACAGCAATTGAAAACAATGGATAAAATAATCATATCTGCTGCCTCATATATCCACATACAGCATTAGTTTTTCAGACAAATAAGTAACTCATATAAGTTTTTCCAACAACTTTAACCCAATGAATTTTCAAATTTAAGTGGAAGTAGGTTGTCAGCACCTTGCCCAAAGCTGTCCCATGTTCCCTAACTTCTAGGTACACTTGATGGTTCAGTCCAGAAGTGCTGAGGGAATCAAGGAATGCAAATGGGTCTTACAAGGAAAATAAAGTTAGGCTCTAATTAGGACACATCTAACAAGGCTCTATGGAGTTAAGAAAGGTTTTAATTACTTTATCTTTAGACAGCCTCTCTTTACAATGCCTGTTTCCCTCTCTTCTGTCCTCCCGTTTGTTCATTTCCTCTTCATCTCGGTCTGTAAAACAAAAAGAAAATTCAACACACCCACAGCAAATAATTCTATAACTGTTATCTCGAAAATACATACATTCATTAAAAACCTTCATATAACCCCCCAAATAGGTGGGATTAATGTATTTCCCTGAAAAAAAAAAACCAAACCCACCAAAACAAACCCCTTAAACCAAACGGCATTTAAGTGAATTCTGTTAAATTCTTATTTTAATCTGGTCTTAATTTTACAACAGCCATTTGTCATTTTTCCCTGTGTTTCTTTAACACACACAGGACAGAAGATATAAACCAAATACTAACTAGGCCAAAAATTAGTTCTACCATCACCATCTCTTGAAGTGGTGTACCGAAAATTACCACAATTCTCCCTGACAAGGCTTGGCAGAGTCTGCATTCAGCCATGGTTACTCCTATTAGGACAAAATCAGTACTATTTTCTTTCAAACATTTGGTATCATAAAACACCTATCGAGTATATAATTAAAAGCATATATTTATACTCATGTCTGAGTGAAATATTACTGATCCTGTGATTTAGATTCTCCAAGAAGTTACAGATCACATCGCTTATTAGATGTGAATTACAAACTGCAGTTTTTTTGTTTAAAGGTAGACAGAACAGTAAAATTGAAACTAAAACCAAGAAAGAAAGAGGAATGACAACTGCAGGAAGGGATTATGGTACGCAGCTCTGTACCTTAGGTGCAAATCTTTGGTCAGAGAATCACATGTCAAGCTCAGCTTTAAGCTCACCCTTCTTATGAAGATGATTTTGGAAAAAATTACATAGCACAACACTTGTCTAATTTCCCAGAACCAATAGCCTTCCCCTGCACCTCCATGGCATGTTGGATTGTTCTTGGCAACTCTGACTAGGAATGGCACAAGGACAGATTACGGGAAGCAGCCACACTTGCACAGAACAGAGAAGCCCAGGGCACTCTCACAAACAAATTACGAGCAAATAAGAGTTATTTTGGAAACCACAGATTAGCACCACTTTAAGACTGTTGCAATACTCTGCCAAACCCACAAGTGGTTAGAAAATGCTGAGGCTGCAATATCTAAGGTGTTCAAAAACCTAAGCAGAGCAAAAACTCTCTGCAAGAGGAGAAAAACCCCAAAGAAGTACAAACCAAAAAGCACAGAGCGTGTCTTACGCCTTTCTGAATCTCTGAATTCTCTGAACTGCTCCCTTGGTACAGGAAAGTTCCCCAGCCCCTCTCCCCATTTCTTCAGGCAAAACACTGCTACACCCAAAAAGAAATCAGCTCCTCCTAACATCGTTTAAAGAGCACCCCGTGCTACATTCTGCCCTAATGAAAACAGGATGACATTTCAGAACTGAGGAATAGGAAGTTAGGCACTTAAAAGTGGCTTGGTTTTTCAGAGGTGCCGAATACTCACATCTCCTACTGACTTCAATGGGAGTTGCGAGTGGTCTGCATTCTGAAAAAAATAAAACCACTTCTATATGCATGCCTTACTTGGAGTACCACAGCCAGTTTATATTAACTATGTTCATACAACACCTAGCATAAAGGCGCTTACATTTTAAGCAGACCTGGTCAGAATTACTAAAATAAAATTAGTCTAATAATGCAATTGTAAATTGTCCAGTTCCAGCACATTCTCCAGCTTGAAAGAACAAATTCTGTTGCAATTAAAAATTCCTGAAAGTCACAAAATTAATAATTTGTGATACCTTCATCTTCATCTTCAGCATCTTCTGCCTCCATTGGATCATATTCTTCCTGATTATTGTCATCTTCAGTTTCTTCTTCATCTTTAGAATCATCTTTCCTTTTGTCTTCCCTCTGTAACAAAATTTCCCCAAGATTTATCCAGTCAGAACTAAAAAACCAGGAAAAGTAAAAACCTCACTACCATTCACTTAAAACCTGCATGTTGGTATTTAACCACTTACTTAAAAAAACAAAGACATTTGTGATACAGCTGAATATTAAAATACTCCCAGTACATGCATTCAATAATTCAAAAATCTTATGCGACTGAAGCATATTTAAATAGATTGAGTCAAATCCATTAGCTAACACTTCAAGATCTGAGTTTTCAAAAGCAGTTAAGTAAAATCAGAACAGTTTAATATTGATCCAGACAGGATAGTATTTCATACAAGCCAGATGCAGACCTTCTTTTCGTCTCTATCTTCTTTTTTGTCTTTATCATCTCCAGATTTTCTCCTCTTAGGTTTTGGATCATCCGTTTCATCATCTTTTTCTTCCTTTTTTTCTTTTCTCTCATCTTTTTTGCTCTTTTTGTCTTTTTTATCCTCCCTCTCTGGTAAAGAAATCAGTGCTTTGTAAATTCTGACACCAAAATCTCTCTGTAGCATTTCATTGAAGAGTTCTGCAAATAATGATACCTGCACGTAAAGAACAAAAAAAATGGACAGAAAGTTTAAAAATATACTGAAAATTGGTACACTTACCATTAAATAGCTAGGAGGTGCTATCTTACCAGCTTTCACCATGTCAAGAGATTTATACGGTGTCAGATTTCTTACTATCTGCTTTGAATACAGAACACTTAACTTTATAAAAATCCTTCTTTCCTGTACTGCCATAGTTTAGGACCTAGGCTGGCTGTGTTTATGGTAAACTCAGTTTCAGAGCTCCAAACATGTGTGTTTCTTCTGGATGTAATGACCCATGCCCCAAAGACTGCACAAAGAAACCAACTTAAGTTTTATTTTGCCATGCTACCCTAAACTTACACAATTTAAGAATACTGCTGTTACCACACCAAATTGAATGGCTAGCTGTAAGTAGCACAGCTAAATTACCTCAAAGGAATGTTCTTTGTTATCTTCTAATCTATAGTCCAGAAGAACGCTAAGAGACATAATGCTACAGTCAAACTTCCCACTCTTAGCTGCCCAGTTGGGATGTACGATGATGGCGGGTTCGTCGGGCAGGATGTAGCGCCTCTCCCGCCGCTGGCGTTCCATCTCCTCTTGACGTTTTCTTTCCTCTTCCTAAAGAGGAGAGGCAAAAAACATACAGCACATTCCAAAGCTGAAGTTTACAACTACATCTTAGTTTTTAGGACTCACTGCTTTGAAGAAAGCGAAGGAAAGCCTAATCTGCTGAATGCAACACAGAAGACGGGCAGAAGTCAGACTGTAATTTCCAGAACACGTCCTATGTCCACTGTCAACACTCGCCTGACACAGCCGGAAACTTGAGCAACAGAGCAGGACACGCAGCGTTGCTTAGCTCAGGAATGAGCACCCTCCACCTCTCCAATGATGCTAACCACAGCATGTTTATTTGACACTGGAAGGACTCCAGCTTGTTCACTTCAAAAAATGGTATGCAAGCTAGCAAAACGAGTCAGTGCTCCTGAGGGGTTGTTCTTGTTTAGGGCTGGTTTTAGAGCCGCACAGTACAGCAAGCTGTCTTACTTCTTACATAGGAAGAGTAAAGGCTTCACACATCTGCCCACAGATACCCAAAACAGCTTTAACAATTACCAGATGACAATTTACTCATTTCTTCTGATTAAAGGAAATGCAATCTCCACAGATGCAACTTACACAAATTGAATAAAGTTAAAAAAAGGTAAAACACCAAGCAGCATACCAATTGCCAAGACAGAAATATTCAAGTCTTTACGAGTATGGAAAAAACAATCATGGCAGGGTCTGTGCTTTTTAAAAAAGGAAACACAATCAGCTCCTAATCTTAAAGAAAGCTGTGACAAGGAACCCCAAGATAGCTGAAGCCCATCCAAGCTGTGGGAGAAGGCAGCAGCTGACAGAATTAGCAAGCTCATGGCCTTTGCTCCCTCAACAAGGTTTACACGTATAAAATTTCAAATCATCCCATACTGGTTAGCAGGCAATACATAAATAGGCAGGTTTAAAAGCAACTAACACACAGTACATTCTCCCTTTCCTGTAGCTGAGCTTCAGCCTTATGGCACACATCTTGTTTACCCTCGTGAAATAGCAGAACAGACTAAGTAGTACTGAAACTACCAACTGCAAAACTCAAACTGCAATACACAGGAAGTTTAGACAAAGGCAAAAATTGAAGCTTCACAGTAAAGGAAAACAAACCTAAGCAAATCATTAGCCATGTGAAGAAACTGGACTGTTTGAGACACTACAAACCTTCACAGACTGGAATCTGCCCTCGTCCCATCCCCACAGTAAATCCCCAAGGCCTGTATGCCACTAAATGCTAATACTGAAAAGCAGCTGCTTTTCATGTAGCTCTAAGAGGTTAAGATTGTGTTAAGTGTGTTTATCTGTGCTTGAGCATAGTTTCTCTCAGGAATTGGGATTTTTCCTTACATTTAAGGTCTAACATGAATTCAGATACTCTTAGCACAGCTGCACACTTCTGACTTTGCTGGTACACAAATTCAAACTTGCCAAGATTTCATTCCAATTCAGCAGCTCAAGTTACAGCAAGAGTTCCCAGTACAGCCACCTGAGAACTAGAAAATCCCAAAACACCTAGGCCTATTCCTATACTTCTTATACTTACATTTATTTATACAAATTTTATATATATTTTGTGTATTGATGTACATTTAATATGACTTAAACATAATACGTCCAAAAGCTAACCTCTTTGTCATCTTCGGATTTCCTATCCTCCTCCTCTTCCTCTTCTTTCTCAGACTTCTCTAGCTCCTTTTGCTCTTCTTTTTGTTCCTCTACTTTCAACTGCTTTGTCAGTCGAGCTATCAACTGAGACTTCAGTCCTTTAGAGCTAAGGGTTCGACTTTCTAATTCTTTGCGAAGGTCATTTACCTGGTAAATAAAAGCTCTGTAAGTGGTAGCAACCAGTGACATTGCACAAACACTTGATTATCAGAAAAGGCAAAGTAAGTATTAAGTAAGAGCAATTAAAAGCTAACTGTATTTTTTAAATCTATACTGGAAACCACTATTATTTACTGATATATAAAACACATTACATTTGAAGTTTGTGCTGTCCTCAAAGAAGCCCTTTTTGAGAAACTTTTGCCAGAGGCAGTGAAAGGACTTTACTAGAGTATAACAACTACAATTATTCTTTTCAAGGAAAGTTTTTATTATGTTTTCTGCTATATTTTTGTATAATTATTGCATTTTTAAACTAGCATTGAAATATCTTCGATCCCGCATTTTTTAAATGCAAGTAGATATGACCAGATTACCGCAGAAATTTCATTCTTCCAGTTAACATATCATATGTGATACACCTTCACTGGACAAAGTTCAAAAGCTCAGAATAGTTTCTATTAGCTGCATTCACCTATTAAAATCAGGAGTCATGCCTGCGTACTGTGACAGCTCATCTAATACCTACAAAATCAGCAAGAAAAAAACTCCTGCAGTTTTTTGCTCAGTGCAGGGAATATACACCTATATTTCAGGTCGTGCCTTAAAAAGGAAAATGTACAATGGAATCAAATTTTAAGAAAAGTGTTAGCTACCTTCATTGTTTTTGGATCCAGTTTAGACCAGTGCGTAGGTGTAGAGATCTCTTTAGCTTCCCCATCATCCTTTTCCTCTTCATCCTGACAAATAAAATTTAGAAATTATCCTTCAGAAAGCTTGAAAGCATTTCAGTTATTTTTTAAATTCTGTTGCTGATCTGTGCAAGGTCACAACTGTTTCAGATAGTCTTCTCCTAAAGTTATTATTTAAACAAGTTCACACACACATTCTACCACTTTATAAATGATCACAGTGCCACTCAGCCAATACAAGCCAGATCTGTGGAACACAAAAGGGTGATAAGCAACACCACAAATATCGGGGTTACACAGACACTGCTGGTCTCCGTTAACCACACAGTGTGTGATCTTCCCCCAGATTTTAAAACCCCCAAATTACTCTTTGTTCAGTCAGACCTTTCCTTATTCCAAGATGTTGGTCAGCCACATGGCCTGAAATTCAGATGTTTCAGACTAGCGTTTGTTGAGTTTCAAATATCACAATTAGAACTGGCCACAAGAGAGAATTTAGAAGTTTTAGAAAATGGCAAAATGTTTAAAGACAGCTATTCATAAACTGCATCTCGCTCACTCAACAACTGGTCCCAGATTCCAGCAACTACATTTATGATGAGAAGTTTTCTGCGCATCATAAGCACAATTTAATTCCATTTGTGATATCAGCACACACATTTAAAGTTAGTGAACTAGCTGAAATAAAAATAAAAACCAACATTCGCTACACTGCTGAAAGCTGGTTTACCAGTCATTGTTACCAGTTATGCTCTTCCTATGTATGTATGTTGTGTAGTATGTGGTGTGCATTTTGTGCCTGTGTTCCTGTGCCTGTGAGAAGCAGAAATAGAAAAAGGGATTAGCGTTCAGTGCCTGTTCTCCATCAGCCTCCTTGCGTTCACCCTGAAGCTTCTCGACCAGCTGCTGCTTGTATCCTCGGGAGAGGGTTTCCCACTCTGAGCGGGTGGGAAGGCAATGCCAAACATCCGGGAAAAATAAAACCACTGTCTCCACATGAGCTGGAACTGTACGCCCCTTGTGGGTCTCCTCAGGGCGATGGTAGCGAATCTCTGCAAAACGGTACCTGTTGCAAGGGAAGAAGCATGTTGGAAAAAAAATTCTACAATACATTTTAAAAGAGCCTAGATCACTTGTAGCACATCAAGTAAAGAAACTTTGCTGCAAGACCTTGAAGTTTATCTAAAGAAAAAAATTATGGAAGCCATATTTTCTCTTTCGGCACATTTGTAAAAAGGTAGCGCAACTGAAAAGGAGGAAACCCAGCACAACTCTTTTTAGGTAACGTGTTGTTTAGCACACGTAGGTTTAATGCGCAAATACGAGTTGCTGAAGCACTTTAAATTTGGCATACAATAGTCTTTCCTGGTATTAGTAAAGCTGCAGTGGGTGTAGCACAGGACAAAAACTTATGAAGAGAAAATATGGCCATGTAACGAACGGCTATTTATTTATAACAAAAGAACAATGAAATGAAGTTCTCTTGACGATCTTCTCCAGCTATGCATAAAATGAAAAATATTTTCAATGCACACTCATTAAAAATTACAGCATAACATGTCAAAATAAACCCAGAATTTTAAATTAGTACTTAATGCAGTATTCAGCACAATTGGCACCAATCAAGCTTATAACAAAACAGAACATCCTTTTGAGTAGTTTACCTGCACTACCAAGAGCAGACGACAAGGAAAAAGAAGTTCTTCCATCTTTTTTTTTTCAAACCCCTGGTAACAGACAAGGGTTTCTATAGTGTACTTTGCTTTGGAGTGCAGTACTTACCATTGTGTGCACACACTTAAGTCAATCCCTGTAAGAGCCTTGCAACAACGAATAGCCGTCTTTATCAGCACGGAAGGGTCCTTTTCTGGATCAGGTCCATCCAGTGATGGGGACCAGTGTCCTCCAATAGCCATAGCTTCATCTTTGCCTTTCATACCCACTAAAAACTAGACAAAAAGAGTCTTCTGAATGTTCCCCTGCTAGGGACAAAGTAATTTTCCCAAAGTGCAAAGAATATTTCATAGCTCACACATTGAAATCCGTAAGCCAAATGTCACATAATTTTGAAATCTGAAAATGAAAGTCAGTCAAGAAAGAGTTCAGTTAATTTTTTTCCACAGATTATTTCAGTAATGGAATAGGTTTAAAACATCATCACTCATTCTTGCCTGTAAGACTTTCCATCAAGTTTCTTTACTGGTATAGAATTATTCCTTTGCAATTAAAAGTTTTCTAACACAAAAGACAAACATACCAAATTAAATGGTGTCTTAAATCTGATACACATTTATAGACATTCCTGCTTAAAAGTGATAAAGGAAAGCTACAAAAGCTACAACGCTCTTGTGGTCTTATCTATAAATTCAGGTACTCCCATTTGCTTTAGGATGATGGAGTTTAATTGGAAAACAAGTCTGCGTTGTCCTGAAACACTACAGCACTTACAGGTTGCTCAGTTTAGTAACAGTTACAGCTCCATTTAGTACAGAGGTTACTTAACTGTTTCTTCATTTGCATTCTGTTCACAGCTGAGCCCTTAAAAAGTCTAAGTGCTTGTAAAAAAAGTCTAACAAAAGTTAATTATTATACAATTAATATAGGTTTCTCCAAGTATCTATTGTTTAACTAAGTTCAACAAAGCAGTAAATATGAAATCAGTAAAGATGGAGCTCCTACAAACTGGAAAAAGATTTGACATATAAACTAGGTCTCTTCAGAGGAAAAATGAAGCCATCCTTTAGCTGCCTACAAGCTCCTCCCTTATTGACAAATGCTTTAAAGCTCTATAACCAACCTTCATTGCCAAAAGTGTCTGGCATTGAAGCATATTTACCTTTACAAGTCTAGCAGGATGCTGAAATCCATCACGAAGTTCTTGGGGATCTTCAGCCAGAGCACAGGACTTGTGATAGAGGTCTTCCATACTAGGACTAGCCATCAACATCACCTGTTGTGTAAGCCAGATCAGTCTTGTGAAGATCTCCCACTATGACTGGTAAACAATGACCACAACTTGCAAACACATACACCAGTACTTTTTTCCTTAACGTCACAAAAATTCAGAACAAGGTAAAATGACTTTGTAGAACTGAATGTTAAAATGCCTGCTGAGGACCCATTTCCCTCCATCCGATACACACGCAAGTGTCATCTTATTACAAAAAATAATCTGAAAGCATACAAAAGCAAAATGCTTTGCATGTTATTGCTATATGCTAAATATCCTATACCAAAAAGCATACTGAATACGTTTCTCATTTCGGTCACTGACTCCTTTCCTTTTGTCACAGTGACAAGAGAATTGACCAACACATTCATCTGCACCCTCATAGCATCCTCTTAGCCCAGTTAAATCTAACAAGGTTGCTTTATGTCCTAACCAGGTTAATATTATGAAACAGGATGCTATTCCTTAGTTACTGAATACATTTGGAAGCTTAACCTTCTGCAAGAGAGCTCTTGCTCTGCATCAAAAAAAAAAAAAAAAAAGAAAAACCAGTATGTCTGATATTTGAATGAACGCTTCCAAGTTTTTGTACACAGAAGGCAAGTGAAGTTTTTCAGAATTACAGGGGTTAAAGGCACTTCTGATTCTAATACGTTCTATCTTTAACATGAAATACTTCTAAAACAGACTGACCTAGAAATCTCAGGCCAGTTTTAATGAAAGTGCTTTCAAATGGAACAGGTTTTAGGAAGATGTCTTGACACTGAGATCTTCTATATATCTTTATAGTTCTCAATGCAGCATTCTTTAAATTCAGGTAATCCAAATATGCTCAATCTACTTTCAGCAAAATAGTAAATATGGAGATGAAACTGAAAGAAGAAAAAGTATTGCTAAGTAAAAGAGCACAAACTGCATAGAAAGGACCCTTGAAGGAGAAGGAAAAAAAAAAAAACAAACTATGCTAAAAACTGTTAACGATGCTGAGTGAATTGCCTAAAACATACATTCAGAGCTCTTGCAGGAGTTGGAGTCTCTTGTACTAATTAGATTAGTAAAACTGGGTGCAGTGAATGGAAAAAGACCTCAGTAAAAACAAGATCTAGGACAGCTGTAGTAATAGAAAAACAAACTGAATTTCCACCATGATTTTTCAAGCTCTACATACTAGCTCTTTACTGAAGTTTAAAAAGCTGTATTTTGCTCAAATCATTGTACTTTCAGCTCAGTTATCCTCACTTTTCATCCCACTGGCAAAAAAATTTCTAGTGAATAGTCATAATACTGGAAACCCATACAAACCTTTGCACTATACAGATGATCAGCATCGGGTGGATCAAGGACAGCAGCGTTTTTATCTATAGGATCTACTTCTCTATGCATTACGTAGAAATTACAGTAGTTTCCCAGCTGAAATGGTCTAGACATAGGAAAAGCATCCACCCATGTAAACTGAGCATCAAAGAAATCACTTGGGATATACAAGTTCTGGTAACGCCTCCTCAGCTCCATCATATCACAGCTACGGCTGAAATAAACAAGAGGATTTGAAAGACACAACAACAAAAAACATTCAAAAAGAACATAATTAAAAGATATACTAATGGGAAATACAATGTTGTTATTTAATACTATATATAAAAAAATTGAAAGAGCAGTATTTAAGTCAGGGTGTCATGGACTGAAGTTTAAAAGAGTAAACACTCTAAAAACTACTTTAGTTTAAAATATACTAAACACTCTTCTGATTAAGATGCGTGCTCTTAGTGAGTATTAAACAGTGTTTTAAAAGTATTTTACAGTAGCACTGAAAAATAACAAAACCTAAAAAAGTTTATCACACAAGGTTCTCAGCCATTACATATTTGATCTTTTTTTAAAGTTACCATCATCATTAACACTCACTATCCACACGTGTTGACAAGGCTTAGAGTAAACCCACAAGTAAACTAAACATCTGGCATTCAAAACATACCAGTCCAATGAAAACTTGGAAAACTGAACCGTGTAACGAGGAACAACACGTCGTGGTCTTCGAGGTGACCTCTCCCTCTCTCGTCTGGGTGACCTCTCTCTGGAGCGTTTTCTCTGGGGTGATCTTTCCCGGGACCTGCGTCTCTCTCGCTCTCTTTCACGACTTAAAAAAATGCACAGAAGATACAAATATTTTTGCATGCTGGTAACACAATATAGTTTCTAGCACAACAGCAGTTAGACCTGTCAGAGCTGACTCCCAAAAATGGGAAAAGTTCTTCATGGTTTCGGTACACTGTCTCTTTACAAGAAAGACTGATTATGCAATTCCTTCATTTCAGATAGACAAGTATTCTTGACCAATATCTAAAGGTAAATCCACTTGTGCATATCACCGACTCACCCTGGAGCAAGAAGCTCCACTGTTTGAAGACCAGTCTTTACAGAATGCTTTGATTCTATAGTCCAGTCTTCTACAACATACCTCCTGTCATCTTTACGGTTTGGCATAGGATCTCCTCCTCTATCATTCCTCCCAGAAAATCTGGAGGGTGGGTCTAATCTTCGTGCTGGTTGAGGCTGTGAAACCAGGCGAACAGGGGGCTGTAACAAGCCACCTGAAACAAAAATTTTCAAGATCAATTAATAGAGGGCAACTATCCACACTTTACATACATTACTGATTTATGTTGTTTCACTTGTGTAAATTTTTCTAAACTAACTCTAGAGTCAAATAAATGTATTTATTACTAACATCCACCTCAGGAAACTCAACAGATCTATGCTTTTCCTTCAGTGATGCAAACCAAGACTAGTAAGTGAAACTGGTTTAAAAGCATCTGGTTAAGATGGAAGCTAATATAATCTAAGTGCATAGGAAGCTAACACAGCAAACAGCTAAGCCTCTTCTTGGAAAAGTAATTTGTTTTAAGATAGATAACACTTGTTGAACCAAATCCTTATTTTTTGAGGCTATTAATAGGTAAAAACAATTAGCTTCCTGAAAATTAGTCTTAATTTATTATACTGCTGCATCAATCCCCCAGCACATACTTTTGTTGTCTCAAGACATTTAACCAACTCATTGGAAATGGAGCAAACATTACTAAACAGCAATGAACAAATGGACTAATTAAGACTGTAATAATCATCCAAAAAAGTTCTGCTTAGGTGATACTGCCTGCAGGCAGTATGCCTTGCATAATAGCTGCAAGAAGACACATTCAAACTGACAATTCTACAGGGTCCTCTCCATGTTATTTCAACTATTACTTCAGCCTTCTGACTAACAAAAAAAGTAATCATCACACACCAAGCAAGCCCCAGAAGGGCTACAACAAACTTTGTGCACTGAAGGAGCACCTTTCTGCTGCGGCTGCTGCAGTAATGGCTGGGGCTGCGTCTGAAGCAAAGGTGTGATGGAAGCTGCTGATATCTGTGCCTGCAACAAGGACTGTGGCTGTGGCTGCGCCTGAACGCTGAACGCAGTCTGCTGCGCAATGGGCTGCAGAACTGCCGGAGGCGTCTTCAGCAGCGGCTGAGCTTGCGTCTGGTTCTAACGGCAGAAGAGAAAGCGAGCTGTGAGTGAGCTCAGACTGGGAGCAGCCAGTACAGGTTAGACTGGGTAACCCCACATACCTGATTTGGAAGCGTCTGGATCCTTTGTGCATTCCATTTGAATGGCATATTAGGATTGTAAGTAGCTTCTACCAAAACTCTGTCACCCACCTGAGGTGTCTTTCCTTTAACAGCACTGCAAATGTTACAGAAAAAGTATTGTGAGGGTCTTATTTTGCTAGTTTTGCATTTGCAAGTTACATTTTAAGTTGAGAGAAAGCAGGCAGATCATTAAAAAAAAGCTTATAGAAACAGCATCTACCCTCAGCGTACACAGTATCCGCTTCAGTTTGGAATATGCACAGGAATTTAATTCCTGTCTTTGGCAAAAAGTAGAAGCTCCCTAAAGGGCATTGAGTTAAGACAGGTTAGTTAGTTATATGCATATAATCACAAGTTCTGCTACTTCATTTTACAAGGAGCTTAATACCTTCTGAGTCTCCCAGCTTGGGGTTTTACTCAAAAGTTCACATAAATAAACTTGTATTTAGTGTCTATTAACTTACTGATAACCTGATTTTCAGCACTGGCATAAAAGAAACCCCAAACACTAAAACTGCAGGCACTATCGGTGGAATCACAGAATTAGAACACAATAATCTAACCCTTTTATTTAGTGAGAGTATCACAGACTACATCTGCAGGCAAGTATTTGCATCTTACCTAAGTTGAAAAAAGACATCTTCATCCACAAAACCAAAGGTATCATGTAGCTTAGTAACTACCCCAGTGAAGACCCGCTGCTTTTGTGGTTGGGTTTGCTGTTGGCTTGACCGAGGGGCTGGGTAAGAAACAGTTATCTGGGCTGCCGGTTGAGGAGTCGACAGGCTAAGACTGGTGGGTAGTGCAACAGCTGGCTGTAAGCAAAATGCAGCAAATTACAAATCTTATAACCAGATGACACACCTCTAAGGTACAGTTCCTTTACCCGTGTAGACAGGAGTTAAAAATGTCTCTGAAGTAATTTTTGTGAATAGAGACTTTCAGAAGGTGGAAGGCTTTTGTTAGTTTGGGTTTTTTGGTGGCTTGCTTTTTTTGTGTTTGGTGGTTAGGTTTTTTTTTTAGGATGACTTTTTTTTCCTACTTTGAAAGAAGGCTGGCTTTGTTTATACTTTTCTTTAAAAAAAAAAATCAACTTCCTCAAAATACACACATTGTCTAGGAAAAAAGTGAAGACTGTTATTGTTTACAGGTAACCTGTACAGTAAGTCTGAAGAAGAGATAGGTTCCTAACTTCTCTAGGAATACACACTTAAAGATTATGCTCCATTTATATCCCAACTGTAGTGTTAGAATCCACTAAAGGTTGAGGTTAACATGAACCCTTCCCTACCTCCAAAACTCATGGGCTTGCCTTCCTACAAAAGCACAACACAGTAAGATAATGAAATTAAGGGACCTATTTTTACCTTTTCATTTTAAAGGTTAAGTGAAAATGGAACTAGAGAAGCTTACAGTGTGTTAAATGGTTGCATGTTTTAGGTGTGTCAGGCTCAGCAAGATACTTTTTAAAGATCTCTAGGCATACTGCTATACTGTAAACACAAAGTTAAATTCCTTCTCAAAAGAGAAATGTTCCCACTTTGTTACCAAGTGCAAAATCACTGAACACTCGAAGTTCAAACAAAAAAAAATTATAATGTAATCAAGACACATAGTCCTTTCAAGATTAAGGAAAACTGATTGCTATTAATTTTTGATACCAAGTCTATGTATATTTTAATATCTGGATAAAATAAACCTGTACCAATAAATTGTCTATTCATATTAGTTCATTTCATAGATTAAACTATCCAAGATGTCACAAATTTGCACTCTTGCATTATCTGTGTTTGGGGATGAAGACCAAACAATAAAACCAAACTAACCTGAGTTAAAAGGGTCTGCTGAGGTTGCTGCAACTTAAAATAAATAAAGTTATAAATTAATTTTATATGTTTAAGGAAATTGTACAGTTTTACCTCCTCTTTACAAGTAAGATTTTCTGTTTAATCTGAGTCAGTTAATAGTCCTTTGAGGGTTTGGTCATTTTGGCAGTTTTCATATGCATAAAATTGTGCTCATGTGGTTAATTTTAAGATTGTATAATCCAGGTTTATTCAGTAAATAGAAATACTGGGGGGTTTGCAACTGAAAGTTAAAAATTCTGGCAGCTTGAGAAGCTTAAGCCTGTAATTTCCATGTCCTTTTGTTCTTCTTCAAAATACTGTTAAGCTCAAAGACCATAAAAAAGGGAACATTTTTTGGGCAACATCTTTCCAGCAGTTAAAACACATGGCCTGTTTAGAGCAAAGTTTAGAAGCCATCATGTACATGGGGCTTAGTATGTATCAGTAAGTCTCCTTTTGGTAGACGGCAGGCAGGCAGGCTTCCATTATGGAGACATGTCTCCAAGTTTATAAACTTCAAGCTCTCTTTCACTACAAAAAAAAGTATTACTTAGTTTCTTTAACAACTTCCCATAGGAGGATGATTTTGGAGACAAATCCTACAAGACACACAACCAGCATAATTTTTAAAGTTATTTGGGATGTACACAGTAAGAATCAGACAAACCTGTTGCTGTACACTATAGAGAGTCTGCTGAGGTTGTGAATATTGCTGAAACAGATAAAAGCAAAATATCTCATAAACAGGAAGTATTGTTACCCCAATTATACCAAATATAAGTTATTTGCTAAGCAAGTTTTAGACAAACTATTCACATTTAACAGTTCTAATACAAAACCTAACTAGTAGTATCAACATATTAATACTTTCATAAGAAGTCTTCTTAGCCTTTAGAGTGCACTCTGATGTACTCTTTCTAGCTAAAATCAATTTTTTCTCAAGCCTGACACTTACACATTATCTAGGACACAGTATGAACTAATGCAGAATGCCATTAATGATACACAGAGCAATGGAAGCAGACACTTGGAACTCGAGATTCTCAGTTTAGGTGCAACAAAATCCCTTTTCCCATTAGGTTTTCCATCGCTAAAAGCCAGCACCCCAACAGCCACAACTCCCACCTTCACAGATTAATACAGCCATAGACAGCTCTAGACCTAAAATCCCACTGTTTTTCAAACAGGTTTATACTGCAATGTTCACCATTTCCCATTCTGCTTTTCTCCTGGACACTTCAGCTTTACAAAAGCTACTCTTTTGTATTGTTAGAGTCCACACAGTCAATGGCAAATGCTCCTTGATCTTTACCTGCTGTAAGGCAGCTGCTGCAGCTGCAGCCTGTTGCTGTAAAGCAGCTGTCTGGGTGAGCTGATAGTTGGTGGGTGTCTGTGTAGTCAGACCTGCTGCTGCCAATGCTGTCTGCTGGGTGTATATTGTAGGAGAGGCTCCGAGCAGCGATGGCTGCTGTACACCAAGAGCAGCTGAAAAGAACACACACAATAAGCACCAAGAACAACTTTAAGCAGCTGAGGTTTCTGACAGTTATAGTAGATACTGTATGGGATGCTTCACTCACAAGTCAAGCTCATGAAGTACATAAATCAAGCTCCAAAATTCAAGATAAAGGATTACACCTCACTAGCTTCTCTTCTACGTTCCTGTAGAAATAGCACACCACAGCAGAGGCACAGTGACCACCTAATTTCCTTCTCTCTAGTTGCTCATGATTTTATACCTCCAGTAGCAGCCATCCCCATTGCACACACCCGCACAACATACACACATCACATTCTTTCTTGAGCAGTTTTGGATAAACCAGATGAAGTCTTTTGCTCTGCTCTATAGATTAATTAATACATTTCACCTGAGGGCAAAGGAAATCTTTACTGTAACAGCAGCTCTGACACAGAGGCTCGTGGAATGCCTCCTCTGAAAACGCACAAGGCTTTGCTTCCCTCAGTACTGTCTTTGTCCCCGAGAGAGCTGAATTTTGTAGATGTGGGGGCTGCTAGAAAAGGAGCAGCCTTCTAACAACAGGAGTTTAATCGGTCCCTGTGTATAAATGGATCAAATCAAGCTCTCTCCAGCTCTTACTAGGAAGGATTTGTGCTGCCCAAACTCATACTGCCTGGAAGGAAAGATTAGTTTTGCTTACTGTCCTATCAGTTTTTAATGAGGAGCAGCTATCCACATACTATGCTTTTTAAGCATGCAATACTTCTCAAGCAGGTATGCTTAAGACTCCCAGACAGAACTTTTAGGGACAAAGAGCCCTGCACAAGGCAAATCTGACTGAAGAACTGCAAACTTATCTGGAAATCTAAGCTCTTTTGCAGGAGTTAAAAAAAAAAAAAAAAACCAAACAAACAGAAGTTATCTGCAACTGCATGATCAAATATCATTTAACCAAGCTATCAGTCTAGTCCTCATGTTTAAATAAAACCAAAGTGAAACTTAGCAGGGAAATATATTGCCAGCAAAAACATGTCAGCCAGCCATCTTCAGAACTGAAGAATATTCAAGTTGGAAATGGTTCCTTTCTCTTCCAAAGCCACTAAAGAGGCCCAATGAAATGAAGAACAGATTTACAGTATTCTTCCTGCAGATTGCTCACACTACTCTTACGGATCCAAACTTAAGCTTTCATTACTGACCCAGGGATGCAGTGAGAGGTTGCTTGTAGCCAGCCATCATCACCACAGAAAACACAAAAATGCTGCAACCAGCCTAACAGATCCTGAATAAGGAAATCCTCTCTACCATGCTGTTCTTTCCAGCAGAGTACAATCTTCAGAGAACAACTTGACACTGATCATCTTACCATTTTGGAATGAAACATGGAAGAAATATATAAGCACCAGTGAAAGCAATCACCACCACTATGATCTGTATCAAACATGGTCACACAAGTATTCCAGGAAGTAATACTATTTTAATAGTGAAATCAAACATTCTAAAGTACAGCAAAATTACAGTATTTCCAGCTTTACATGACTTTTTTTCCCCTGGAAAATTCCAGCACTTGGGCTTTTTTTAGAAGGCAAGCAAGCCAGATCTGAGGCTACTCATGTGACAGGCCCTCTATTATCCTGATCCTCTTGCCTCCTGCTCCACCAGCTCCAGTTTGAACGTGCATTTCTGACCATCCATGAGCACACTCATCTGGAATTCACCAATGTCTCACCTAGGACACCATGAACAGGCCTTTAAATCTAATGAAAACACTTTGCTGCTCCATCCTGAGACAACATTCACTCTTCTTGGCTGCACTACTTCACTGGCTCAATCAAGGCATTCATCTTTCTCCTCTGATTTGCACATGCTGAGTAGAAATTCCCAGCAATGCAGAAATTCACACCATGCCATTACCTTTGAATCTGTTTGACTACACTAGCTATTGTCATTCAGTCTTACGTTCTATTCTAATGTTGTTCCAACACAGGGGAATGAGTTGGGAGGCATCAGCAAGCAAGTTTCACAAGTTCTCTCTTACTTTGTGTACCAAGGATACCCACAAAAATATTAACATGCTTGCTTCCCAAAACCAGATCTTGGGATTGCTCTGCTTTGCAGTTTCCACTATGACAATTTCCCCTTCAGCAAAATCCATAATTATCTCAAACAATCTCCAGTTCACTCTAAGACTCTTATTCCATTTTGTCCATTAAGGGGAAAAAAAAAACCAAAACCAAAACCCACACAAAAGATTTTTTGCTACCTCTACTGTTACTTTACAAGCATTTAATATTAACTGGGTATCATGTAGTCTACAACACTGCAGATGAGCTTACTGATAAAGGGCAAAGACAAAAGACTGCCCAGATTCCCTCAAAGGATAGCACCTGTAGTAACAAGTTCTTCAAAGCTGTACCTTGTTCCTACCTATTTCCCCCAGAGTATTCTAGGAGTTTAATTTGACTGCCTTTCATCTATGTACTCATCTCAGTCAAACAGGCTCCAGGTAAATAGGCAATTGTGTTTGTGTTGCTAGTTAAAAACAAAAAGGAAAAATCACACAGAAAAATGAGACAGAGAATGAATGGCAGACCAAGCGTGGAACTGACAGCTGACTGCTGTATTAATATTATTATTTGCACCAAGCATCTGCAGTGACAAACAATAGGTTCTTAGTATTTGTCATTATCTCAGTAAGTACAGCGATGGAGATGTCTTCCTTCAAGTGTGGTCTGAACAACTCCACTTGCACCAAATACTGCATGGCACGACCATCTGACAGGGCTTGGATAGACACTGGAGTCCTAGGCTGCAGCTCAAGCAGCATTCTAGGTAACAGAGATTTCTGTTGTAGCAAACAAAGATGAGATTCAGTAGTCCTTCTTGCTGCTTCCAAACTCCTGACCCTTTAAGATTAGGGAAACATCTTCAAAGTACATGGCTGCATGTATCTCCTTTGTAAGTAATGTACATTTATTATGACTCCAGTAAAAGAGTACCCTATCCAGGGCTTTGGACACTTTTCACAGTTGTCAGAAATGGTGAGTTTGGGTCCTTAGGTTTTTAAGTTTCCTCATGCTTAACACAGTCACAATAAAAACCCCATGCAACATACTCCAAAAAAAATTCCTTTTGATGGGCACACAATCGGAACTTGACTCAGTGTATTTATCACAGGACATCCGTTTACAGCAAGCCAGAAAATTTTGCACCAGCTTCTATAAGCTTGCCCTTTCCTTAAACTTTTATTTAGTCATCCCACAGTGGCTAATAGCAAGGACAAGATACTGAGCTTCAGGCACTTCAGGTGCACTGTTCTTTGCTCTAATGCAATGAAGTCTTGATACAGCAAAGAGGACAACATCAATCAGCCAGAATGCAGCACAGCTAGGACTTCCCCTTAACTTCAGTTCTACAGAAACAGGCTTCACTGTGCAACCAGAAATCATAACCCTGAAAAAGCATATGCCAAGCACTGTGATACAAACCACAGACAGGTCAATAGCTGAGAGTAGGAAAGGATTCTCCTTTGCAGGTGTTTCAGAACTTGCACATCATTATGCAACTTAAAAGTATGAAGAGTATTTGCAAAAAGCAATCTGTGCTATCCAGGAGTTTTATAATTTCTAATGTTTTAAACTTTCATTTTCTGTAGTAGGCATAACTTAATTTATGCTCAAACAATGCTTAACTAGTATAGCAGGGACTTTTTATTCTCGTTTCAGTCATGTGATGCACAAAAGCATGAGACAAGATGTAGAGAAATGATGTCACTGTGTTACAAGTAGGAGTCTCTCTTCACACATAGATCTTTGCTGGCACCTCAAATTACCCATCTCTCTCCTAATACCACAGGCACAAACAGTAATAAGTAAGGTATCCCAAAGGCATCCTAGGAACCATTCATTACACAGCATGTCACTCATCTTAGTGTCACATCTTAATTGTTAAGGGCCTTAACTCATAGTTTCTTCTTCACCTGGGATGGCCAAGACAGCATCTGAGTCAGCAATACAAAAAAAACTAAACAACAAAAAAACTCCAACCCTGAAACTACCTTTCTGCAACTACCAAACTGGGTTTCTAACATCATCAGTCACTACTTTTGACAACAGCTTAGGAAAAAACTATACATCATGTTACTTCTGTTATAAAAATCAAGATCTCTGTCCCTCATACACAAACACCTTGATGCTTTGGAGAAGGAACATGGCACTTGGATAAAAACAGGCTGCATGCATAAATACATGTAATGCCTTTAGCCACTCCTCTGAAAACACAGAAAGATGCATTTGTTTGTTTGTTTTTAAAAATCAGCTTATGATCGTTGAGATTCACTAGGGTAAGCCAATCTGCACAGCTTCTTGAGTACAGCCACACAAGGAGCAGTACATGCTAGTCAGCATGCCTGAGCACTGACAGCTTCTCATCAGGCAAGCAAGGGACAGTCAGAGCTTTGTGATGAAAGGTGACAGTTTAGCTGCAGTTCAGCAGCAAACACTGCTCTTCAGCTCCCAGCAGTGCCAAAGAGCACTGCATATTTTGCAAAAGAAGTTTCCTGTGCTCTGTATTAGAAATCATTATAAATCAGAATTGCCAATTAAAAAAAACCAGGAGAGCATGCACATATGTACATACTAAAACAGGAGCTGGCCAGTAGAATTCTGGGGACTGGATTCAGTAGTACAGACAGGGACGAAAGAGGAGGTAAATGTGGTGATTGTGTATTGCAACAGGAATAGGAATGGACTGCACAGAAAGGACACAACGAGTAAATGCCTTTGAGTGATACTGGAAAGAAGATACTACAGTGTAAAGAGGGACACCAGGAACATGAAGGAAGGTGGAACTAGCCCAGGAAGGAGGCAAAAGTGCAACCAAATGTTTAGTCTTTAATGGCTCTCATGTTTGAGTCAGGTGCTGCTGGATCAGATGAACAGCTAAAAATCCCTGGAGATACTGTCCTCATTGAGCAAGTGAAAAACTCCCAGCAAGTGATGTTGACCAGCCCTATCCCAATTAAATTCTGCACTTAATTTATTTTAAGGAGGCTCATAAGTAGGCTAACCAAAGGCAGGGTAGGAGTAAGAAAATGGATGACAAGTTGGTGTGCCCTCCTAGAGCCCTGGCTCCATCCACCTCTTCTCCAGGGCCCCCTTCTGGTCCTAGCTCGGTGAGGTCTAAGATGGCTGCCAACTCCTCCCCTTCAACAGGTTTTATGCAGTTTTCCCTTTGAAACAGGATATGGAGCTGGCCCTCAGTTTTCCACCACTATTTTTGATGCACTAGCTGTCACGTCTGCAGATTCCCGGAGAATACTCCAGCCCATATGCCACCATCCTTTCCTCACTCCAAGGTATCACTCAGTCAGACACCAGACCCAAAAGCTGAGTTTGTCTCTCCCATGTTCCAAATGCCAGCTCCTTCCAGCTGCTAGGTGATTTCTGACAGGAGAGTAGTGCCATTTGGACAAGGGGAGTGGGAGCTATTCAGAGAAAGAGTGGAAAACTGCCTGGAGGCAGTTGTTTCTGGACAGCGAGGGCTTCGGCAGAGAGGGGGACTGAACGGGCATGGAGGAAAGGCACACTGGCACCTAGCACCATGAAGCACGTGGTGAGGGAGGTGCCAGTTCCCCAAGGATACACGCTCAGATTGGACCAGTGCCCAAAGCAAAAACTGGAAATGGAGGAGTCATTTTGAGAAAGCAAATCAAGTCAGGAGAAAGTCTTGTTCTTCCCATCCTCAGGCATGCACTGTCTCCAAAGTACGGCAGACATTCCCAACTTCTGCTAAGCTCCAAGATGTCAAACCACAGACAAAGGTTACACATCATTCAACTTTAAACCAAACTCAGTCAAGATGCAAAGGACAAATGCAAAAACCATACAAAACTCTCTAGAAAGAAATTTCTTCAAAGAAGTTACTGCTTGCACCCATGATTTGTCAGTCTGAATCCTTAAAGCACCACAGCTCTGTTGAAGCCTTTTCACATCAGACAATAACATTACAATATTTAGGAAACACTTGATATTCAGGAACAGAAAAAGACAGCTCAGGACTGGAAATGGAAGCACCAAGATTCACCACATAGTAAGCTTCACTTTCTTGTCTCAAAACCTTTCATGTTATAAACCAGTGTGAAACAAAAATCTAGCCAGGTAAGTTTTTAAATACACTAGCCTGTGATTAAATAAAGCTTCTTAGCTAAATCAAAGGAAACCCTCTACCAATATCAAGGTGATACCTTTGCTTACAGGGATCCCCAAGTGCTAACTTGGCATAAAAGCAAAACCCCCCCCCACCTCTCCCCACCCAAGCGGTTAATTTCAGAGGCCTCTTCACTATGTCAAATGTGTCCGATATATTAGTAAAGGCAAAATACTTTGTAAACATTAATTTAGACTGCCCAGGCAACGAAGGTCAGGCAGCACTTAAAAAAAAATCTGTAATGTCTTATTAGTACTGTTATTTAAATCTTGAGCAATGCAATTTGATGAAAGGTCATTTGATTTACACATCTTTAGATATGAGTAACTTAATAGCTTGTTTACTGACCAAGAGAATCAATAAAAATTCACCTGGGATTTTACTTAGCACCCCTTACAAAAACCAAAATCCAACAGCTAGTATTAGGCAACGATCTTTAATGTCTGCATTGTGTGAAAAACTCACAACTTAAACCCATTAAACAGAACTGAAAGTATTTAGTACGATACTACTCTTAACAGCATATCCAACTACTGAATCTCCAAATCTACTAGATGTCAGGGTTCAAACATTAAGTGATACGTCAACTGACCTGGCTGAGATACTGCAGTGGCTGTAAACTGAGTAGCCCAAGGGGGATTCTTCTGTCCTCCAAACTGAGCCATGGCGAAAGACAAAATCTCCTGGGTGTCTATCTTCTATAACTGCAATCTATTAAAATAAAGTGCAGCTACAATCTTTGAAACATGTACCATCAGGCTATTTTAATTCTGGGTCAACAAACAAACAAAACAAAAAAAAAAAAAAAGGAAAGAAAAGTGTCAGAAGATTATCTTAACACCCCGAAACCTAGTGGGAAGACTGCATCAAACGCGGGAAA
>NW_008610887.1:0-475 GCF_000691845.1 Merops nubicus
CAGCCCAGATGTTCTGTGATTCTCTGAGCTGCCACCAGTAAGGAAATCCATGGGTGGCACTGGGCTGCCCATAGCGGGCAGGGGGGGTTGGCAGGGGGGTTGGCAGGAGAGGATGGTGTTGTGCCTGCTCTGGCTCACCCTGGGAAGCAGGAGGGTGTTACCTGGCTCAGTCCTGCCCATCCCCACGGCTGAGTGCCACAATTCCCCCCTCCCCGCCCTCCTCTCCCTTCCTGAAATAAGCCAGGAATAAGAAATTGGACAAAAAATAATCACCTCGCCATAAATCAGTTATTAGCATATGAATTAGAGTTTAACATATGAAAGGGCCTTTTGATGCTGTATAAAATTAATATGGAAAATGACCGTAGCAGAATAACAAATTGCACTGTGAAAATCAGCCCCATCCAGCCTGGCTGACATCACGGGGGTGGGACAAGGATGAGTGAGCTGGGGGGAGGGAATTGGAGTGGGGGCT
>NW_008610887.1:485-2687 GCF_000691845.1 Merops nubicus
CAACCGTTCTGCCCCCCCCCAAACAGTCTGACCCCCCCAGCAGTCTGACCCCAGGATTCCTCCCCAGCCTCGGAGCTGGGGAAGTGGAAGTGGAGGAAGTGATGGTTTATTTTTGGTCCCTGGCTTTTGTCCAGGGTGGTGGTTTTGTTACTGGGGATTAACCTGGAGCTGCTTTTTTCCACTTGAGTTTTAAATACCTTGGTCAGGCTGGTGTTCAGCTCCAGCCTTTGTAGACCCAGGGCAGGGAGGATTTGAGACAGCTGTTGAGGTGTGTTATATTGCTAAAAACAAACTCGTTCTAAATCATTATTCCTTTGCAGAAAGTTCTCTAGGACAGAATTAAGCTGGTAAAGACAGGACATTTATTTTCTGAGAGGGGGTGAAAGAAAACGAGGCTCTTATTAAAATAGAAAAGGTGTGAATGTGATTGAAGGTGGTTTGGGTACCAGGAGCTCAGTGAGCTGCCACGTGGGCTCTGTGTGAGCCTGTAGACTGCACAGCTCCCAAACCCAAGGGGCTGGCTTAGGTTGCCTTCCCTGGAGTTTAAAGTCAATGTTTCTGAAGTCAATGTTAGAAATAGTGTGGCCAGCTAGGGCAGGGATCATCCCCCTGGATGATGGGGAGGCCACACCTTGGATATGGGGTTCAATTTTGGACCCTTCACATCAAGAAGGACCTTGAGGGGCTGGAGTGTGTCCAAAGAAGGGAAATGAAGCTGGGGAAGGGTCTAGAGAACAAGTGTGGGGAGGAGCAGCTGAGGGAGCTGGGGGTGCTGAGCCTGGAGCAAAGGAGGCTCAGGGGAGACCTTCTGGCTCTGCACAGCTCCTGACAGGAGCCTGGAGCCAGGGGGGGGTCGGGCTCTGCTCCCAAGGGACAAGGGACAGGATGAGAGGAAAGGGCCTCAAGCTGCCCCAGGGGAGGTTTAGGTGGGATATTGGAAAAATTGTCTTTCTTGGATAGGTTGCCCAGGGCTGTGCCAGGCTGCCCAGGGCAGTGGTGGAGTCCCCACCCCTGGAGGGCTTTAGAAGCCATGGAGATGTGGTGCTGAGAGATGCAGTTTAGTGGTGGACTTGGCTGTTAGAGGTTAACATTGGACTAATGGAGAAAACCACCCAACTGCCAGGTTTCCTGCTGGCTTGGGCAGCCTCTTCCTTGTGTGCCTGTGTTGACCCTTAGAAATGAACTGAACAAAAATCCCAAGAGCTCAAAGAATCCATCCCAGAGAGGAAGTTCAGAGTAAAAGACTAAAATAACATTAGTTCATCCTGTCACACGAGAAGCTGGTAAAGAATATGATGTGGTGAATCTGCATCTGGATGTCAGACTCCACTTTTATTATGTCCACAATATCTCTCTGTTGATGCCAGATAAATACCATACTAACATTCCATCTCAAGGAGAGAAAAATAATGCCTGTTGGCAAGGTTGGTGCTTCCACTGGTTCTCCTGGCCCTTAGTCCATGGGAAGTGTTGCCTCCTTCCTGCCAGGCACATACTTTCTGGTCCAGCTTTCACTGAGCTCAACCAAAGCCAAGCTCACCCCATCTTCATGGAGTATTTGTGTAAGGGGAGGGACTGCTCACACCCTGCTCTTGCTCCTGTTGGCTCTGGAGGCATGTGAGGACCTCTTGCAGCATCAATCCTGACATCCAAGTCCAGCACAGGCACACACACACACACATACAGATTTTGGCAACTCATCAAAACATAGCTATGATCTCATCAGACAGACTTGTCCCAAAGGAATGACCCCAAAAGCCTCAAGACACAAGAGTCCAGCCAAGAAATGAGCCCATCCAGGCCCAGCTCAGCTCATGGCTCTTGGTCCAGGGCTGGAAAAGCTGATGGATTGTCCCCTGCCCATGGCAGGGGGGACACACATACAGATTTTGGCAACTCATCAAAACATAGCTATGATCTCATCAGACAGACTTGTCCCAAAGGAATGACCCCAAAAGCCTCAAGACACAAGAGTCCAGCCAAGAAATGAGCCCATCCAGGCCCAGCTCAGCTCATGGCTCTTGGTCCAGGGCTGGAAAAGCTGATGGATTGTCCCCTGCCCATGGCAGGGGGGTTGGAATGAGTGACACAAGAGTCCAGCCAAAAAATGAGCCCACCCAGGCCCAGCTCAGCTCATGGCCCTTGGTCCAGGGCTGGAAATGCTGATGGATTGTCCCCTGCCCATGGTAGGGGGGTTGGAAT
>NW_008610888.1:0-725 GCF_000691845.1 Merops nubicus
CCCCAAATTTTCAAAGGCGATGAGAGAATCCCCCACCTAGAGCTCCACAATTCTCCCCCTTGAGGCTTTTTCTGCCCCAAAACCACCAAAAATAAAATGAGGGGGGTGTCGTGGGTGTATTTAGGGCCCTGCCCTGATTTATTTGACCCCCCCAACCCTTGTGACCCCTAAATTTTCAAGGGCGATGGGAGAACCCCCCACCTAGAGCTCCCCAATTCTCCCTCCTGAGGCTCTTTCCCCATTTCCAGCCCCTCGGGATCGTTTTTTACCAAAGGGAGGAATTTTTATGGCGATTTTTTGGATGAAAAAAAACCCTTAAAAGCAGGGGGAAAAAAATCGCTGATAAACCCCAAAATTTTGGCAGCTGGGAAAAGGGCGAGAAAAGTTCATTTGGGGGGTATATCGCCTCCTATCGCGACATAAACCCCGAGGGAGGGGCTCCACCCCTCGTTTACATCCGCCCAAACGACCCCCCACGCGTGTTTAATTAAGTCTCCGCGTAATTACAGCCCCGCCAAGTGCTGGTTCCCATTAGCGGTAAGTGCCCCGCGTATTATTGCTAATAAATATCACTAATAATTAAAGATGCGCCTGAAGGGAAGCGATTTATTTTTAAGGCAAATCGGGTAAATATCGAAGGTTTCCTCCCTCTCGCCAAGCACTAAATTAAATTCTATTATTATTATTATTGTTATTGCTATTGTTATTATTGTTATTATTATTAT
>NW_008610889.1:0-279 GCF_000691845.1 Merops nubicus
GTGTGTGTATATATATATATATATGAAACTATATATATAGTCACAGGTAGTGACCCTCAGGGCTCAGTTTTTGGACCAGATTTCTTTAATATCTTTATCAATTACTTGGATGAGGGGAATTAAGTGGGAGTGTTGATCTGCTGGAGGGTAGGAAGGCTCTGCAGAGGGATCTGGACAGGCTGAAGCAACGAGCTGAGGTCAGCTGTATGAGGTTTAACAAGGCCAAGTGCTGGGTCATGCACTTGGGTCACAACAACCTCATGCCATGCTACAGGCTGT
>NW_008610889.1:526-10990 GCF_000691845.1 Merops nubicus
TGGCCATGTGGCAGACGAAAATCAGTTCGCAACAGTCCAGAGAGGGACAGCGAGGCTGGTGAGAGGGCTGGAAAACATGCCTTATGAAGAGCGGCTGAGGGAACTGGAGTTTAGAGGTCCTTTCCAACCATAGTGATCCTATGATTCTGTGATTCTGTGACAAAGGGTACAAAGGAAAGAGATCACTGCACAGGCTCCAAATGGCCATATTGCCCAACCCAAATCACTCTTATCTGACATCTCCTAGCCTAGATGAGCCCTCAGACCAATATGCTGTAACCCACACAACCATACAAAAACAAAGAGGAGAAACAGTACCAGCCCCACAGTCTCCCACACCCTACTCTAGCTTCCCTCTCCAGCTGCAGCCTGGAAGTTTCCATCCCTGTTTCCAACAAGCCTAGCCTAATTAAATCACCAGCTGCCAGCATGGTCCAGCTGGCCATCTCTCCTCCCAAAAAGTGTCTGTGTGATGGCAAGCATGGGAGGCAGGGGAGGGTGATGTGGAAAGAAGACAAGTGATCTCAAACTGTGCTTGCACCAAATTTGGGCATGCAGTGTCTGCATCCACAGCAATATGTCAGCCACCGTGCAGTAAGCACCCCCAGAGGCCATTTCCCCTCACCCAATTATTTCCATCCACTCCGAATCACCAAAAATGCAAGCTGGGGTATTGTGAGTGGCTTTGTAGCCATAAAAGCCCCGAAGAGGGGTTACGGCTTGCTGCCCCTTGTTGCTTTTGCCATACCTCCAGTGTGCCACCAGTAGTATTTGCAAGCTCACACAGTCACCCAGTTTAATTCAGAGAATATCAAGCCTTAAGAAAAGAAAAGAAAAGAAAAGAAAAGAAAAGAAAAGAAAAGAAAAGAAAAGAAAAGAAAAGAAAAGAAAAGAAAAGAAAAGAAAAGAAAAGAAAAGAAACACTAATAAACACCACAACTAAAAAGGGACTTTTCAGGTGGATCAGTTTGCTGGATTATAAATTAAGCAGTTTCTGTTCTGAATAGCAATGGAAGTAAGACACGGACATAAAAATTTCCTTGTCAGCACTCCCAAGTCTCAGTTAGATTCTAGTTTCAAAACACTCCTGTTACACAAACACATCATAAAACATTTAAGAATAATAGAAATTCTAATTAAGCAAAATGCACTTCATGCTGTAGCATAATAAAATGAGATTGCTCAGATTAAGAACATTTGTCCCCAGCTGCCATGCACAGTGTGTTCATTCATGGAGAATCATTGTTCAGCATATCTTATGTTTTAAAAACCCAAAGAACTAAAAAATACTGTTATAAACGGTAATAAATTTTTCTTAAATCCAAACACTCTCTAAAAGCAGTAATTAATAAGATACATATTTACTGGAAATTGTGCCAAGAAAACAATAAACTAGAGAGAATGAGAGCAATTATCCTTACATATTTTCACATATATTGACATATGTATATGTACAATGTACACTTGTATACAATGTGTACAAACACTCATATCTATAAATCAGCTTCTTAAAGGCAGAATAGCAATTAAATACTCTTGCAGCAGATTGGACCAGATAGGAAAATCAAAGCCCTGGCCAAGAAATTTCCACAAGCCTCTTGGGATATGTGTACTTTGGTAGAAGGCAGGATATTGAACACTTGTCAGAGATGGGGCGATGCACCTCACTTATAGCGTCAGTAGGTTTATTGATAAAAAACAGTGATTTAACAAAGTTTCATAGTCAGCATGACAGTGGTTTAACAAGATTTGATGGCAAGGTATGCTTGAATATTTACTGGATAGAAGACAAGGTTAGATAAAATTGTCAGGGAGACCCTCTCATTAAGTCACAAGTTTAAGAAAGGATCTTCTTGTATTCCAAACGCCTTCTCAGAGGGAAGTTTAGGTATGGCTGGATCCAAACTTAGTCCCAGACTTGGTCAATGGTTTATGTCTAAAGCATTGTATGTGCACAGTCAATGCATTATACCACTTACCTAAGATTCCAACATTTCAGTGCTCTTAAGCAAATTCATTTACCAAGAATCTGTTGCAACAATGATTCTTTCGGTCCCAATGTGCAAAAAATAAATTAAAACCACAAATGTTTGAGTGTTTGCTTGTATCTAGTAACGATGTCTATGAATGTAAAGTTACAAAGGGTTCACATACGAACACCCCTTTTCCAAGATACACAAGTAGAGTTTCAGGGTGTTCATCAGAAGCTATTTAAAAATCAGAAACATTTTTGTTTCATGTAAAGATAAATGTCTTGGACTTTCATGGTGTTACTCTAACAAATAAATCCTTGTTGTTCCCTTACAATGTGTCTGGTAAAATCAATAATTTGCCATTTGTTTCTGTTTTGTTTGGCCCTCACTCTTTGTTCTAGGGGATAGATTATAGCTTCATTGTGATTTAATCCTAGCACAATGATTTAGTATATACTGAAGCATTGTCTATTGTTAAGACAAAATCTGGCATTACTTGTTGATGGAGTCATAAACAAAAGTGGCTAAATACCACCAGGACTGGGACATTTTTTCAAACTTAGTTGCATTATTCTAAATTGCCTTTCGAATTTCAGTGGATAATGTGCCCTCTTCACCTTTTCTTACAATTACTACTCCCATAGCGTGCATCGATAATTGAGCTTGGAAACAACTAAGAGCTAGAGAAACGTTATTTTGGGCTGCATCAAATGCATCCACAATCTATTGGAGGATTATTATTTATTATTATCTTTCCTAGCTTATTATCTTTCATTATTTCTTTCCTGATGAGGCAATATATAAGAGCCATTGGTTAGTTTCCAGTGCTAACAGAGAAGACTGCAATGGCTGTTCTAATTTGTTTAAGTCGCTTACTGGTTTGCTCAGTTTATGGTAACATGAACACAGCATTTCCATTTCCATCTTGCAGGGTGCTGTAAGAGAAAGTAGAGATTTGTTTCAGCAGGGAGAGTCTGAACATGTTTCCCCATAAACTCCATCGTGTAGTAATCCTATGTTTTACGCCACTGCAATTGGTAGCTTCCCAGACAAGTAGGCCTCAAGGTTTAGTCTAGTCCTGTTAGGCAGGAATACCATTTTTTGATAGTGTGGGTTTGTGCAGCTCCTTCTGGGAGAGCAGTCCCCTTTAGTACATTAAATGGTCTAGTTTGCACAGGTTGTCCCTGATGTATTTTCTTTACTTGTTTAACTGCTTGAACTAAATGTAAAAGTTCCTTTTCCTATTCAGAGTATCTGAATTGTTCTGCTTCTTTAAATGCAGTTGAGCTAAACAATAAAGGTCTTTTTGCACCTGAAGGCCAGCCTGGAACAGTGTACAGTAAGTAGTGTGTTTGACAAAACCCCAGTCAGCTATTGTAGGGTTGTAAGAGTCCCAGTGACTGTTATGTTTTTAATTCACAAGTTAGAGTTTTGACCACCTCTTTAACTGCCAGGGTTTACCTTTCTGTAAGAGTGAATATAATGGACATGAAATGATAGAAAATCCAGGTATATACTTCCTCCAGATACAGTCATCACGACCACTACTTGTCTCTGTTACTTAAGTGGAAAAGGAAAGGGGAGTGGGGGGAGAGGGAGGAGCACACTGCCACAACACTTAGATGGAAAATTCTGCAGATGTCATAGGCTTCAGTTATGGTGTCACATTTAACATGGTATAACTGGGAGTTAATACTCATTTATTATTATGTTAATCTTCTGTTATGTAAGATTTTAATCTTCAAAGATGGGTAAAACATTATTTTTTCACTTCCAATATTGTGTATTGTATTTTCTTATTGTCATTCTGGGCATCTGTAGTAATAATAATTTTAAAAAGTTAAATAAGAATCAAAGATCAGTCAGTGCAAAGCTTTGACTAAACTTTGTATGGCTATGCAATGTTGTAAAAGAGCACTGATGCTTGATATTAAATCAAACACTTCTTCCTAGAAGAGTTTCACAACGTGGATGGTGTTACAGTGGTTGGTTACATGTTGAGCTGTAACATGGCCTGAACAAGTATTTCATGTTAAATATCTACCTGATAAAAGAAATTGAAAAGGAGTAAGTCAAATTCCTCATTTTACACTGCTGTTCTAAATGCTGGTAGAAGTTTTCCTGTCAATATAGATGGCTCGGGCTTCTTGTTCTATGGTGGATTTTGTTCTACTTTTCTTTAAGGAAAATGTCTCTTTCTTTTCCACTTTCATAAAGAAATGCTAAATCTGTTTCTCTTACTTATCACAGAATCATAGAATCACTATGGTTGGAAAGGACCTCTGGGATCATCAAGTCCAACCTTCCTTCCAACATTTCCCTAACCACTAGACCATAGCCTCAAGTGCTACGTCTACTTGTTTTTTGAACCCCTCTAGGGATGGTGACTCCAGCACCTCCCTGGGCAGCCTGTTCCAGTGCCTAACCACTCTCTCAGTGAAGAAATTCTTCCCACTATCCTCACAAAACCTCCCCTGGTGCAACTTGACTCAATTTCCTGTCATCCTATCATCAGTAATTTGGGAAAAGAGGCCAACACCAAACTCACTACAACCTCTTCTCAGGTAGTTGTAGAGAACAATCAGATCTCCTCTCAGTCTCCTCTTCTCTAGACTAAACAACGCCAGTTCCCTCATCCAGTCTTCATAAGACATGTTTTCCTTCCATGTTATTAGGCATAATTGGCCCAAATATGATTTTTTTTTTCTCTCTGAGGTTTACTTTCTATCAGTTTATATTTATTTTCCATGTAAACTTACAAAGGATAATTTAAAATGTTACTTAGAGACACTATATAAACCACATCAAATAATAAAAATTTAATAATTTGCATTAATTTTATATATTTTATGCCTTTTATGTCTATGACTGCAATCATTAAACTACATGGTCTCTTATTTTTTATATCTAAGATATACACAGAGATAAATCAAATTTTTGTTTAGGTGATAGTGAGTGTTAAGTTACAAAAAACTCCCTTGCTTTTCTTTTTTACTTTTTTTTTTATTATTATATATGCACATTAATACAATCTGGTAGAACAAAAAAATCTCTTAATGTCCACATCCCTCTTGGTTTAAATATGATTACTGTTGAGAGTTTAGAAGATGCTTTGGAAGTTTTGTTCAGAAAGGAAAGACAAAACCCAAACAACAGACACCAAATGAAAATCTGTGAAAAAGTTGTTGATCATATCTGCCAATTAAGCTGCATTATTTGGTGCAATTTTGCCTTACTGTGAATATGTCCCGTACACTTTCATATGCAGATGCATAGAGCAACCTCCTTCACCTAATCAGAAAATATTTAATACTGAATTTTCTTGCTTACTGAAAATATCAAAGAATTATAATCTCCATGAAGTCACCAACTTGGTCTATATTTACATATTGTTATAATTTTATATGGCTTGATCATTTTGTGTGTGTGTGTGTGTGTGTGCGTGTGCATGTTTTTTTTTGAGAAAGCTCCTACTTTGACTTTCAAGAGGTGTGATATATTCCTTTTATGGGAACATTTCCTTAGTCTTTTGTATAAACATATTGGATAGCTTTGCAAAATTTGTATACACTTTACTTCAAGTTTTAGAGCTTCATGCATGCTATTGCTATTCAATGAAGAAATTGTCATTAGTAAAAAAAAGGTAAAATTTTGTTACACTAAAGATAGATACTGGTGAAAGATGGAAAATATCAGAGTGAAGACTGATTAAAAAATATTGTCACTGGGTGACTCCTCTGACCTGAAAACTGCAGCCTAATGATCCAGTCTCATCCATTAATTTATTTTTTTCATGTTTTTCAAGGCATCAGCATAATTCTATTTCAGCATATTAACTTGAGGGACATGTTCTCTGCTTGGTGCTATCACAAGTTAGCAGTGTTACATAAAAATGTGGATCACTCAGTGCTTTAACTCCATACAGGGTAGAGTGTGCCACTCCTACTTATGTTGAATGCCACCCTATTGGATGAGAGCTTTATTTGCTGCTTGGGAGCTACAGAAACAACCAAGGCCAGAATAAAAAAGAATGGCAGAAGCCCTCTGTGCCAGGCATCTATTTCACATCCTAAAAACTGTAACATCAAAACAGTTTGCTTTTTCTGTAATTATAATATTTTCTTTCCCTTTTGGCATCTCTCTACTGAAACAGAGCTTCTCTGCATCCTTTGCTTCAACAATATATCTTACACAAAATAATGGACAACTTTCCCTGGAAGGATTCACTTCAGCTTATTTAAGTGGGAAGTAGCTCTCAGAGGCATAGCTTATAGCAGAGCCTCAAATGCATACGCACATTCAGGTGTGTGCACAGTCAGGTAAACGTAGCAAGATTAATCTTCAACTAGCTGCCTAAGTATTTGCTTAAACTTTAAATTAAGATGTCTGGTGTTAAATCTTAAGTAGCTGCCTTTTGTGAAAATTAGCTTTATAAGAGATAACAACTAAATAGACTTCGTTCCCACATGACTGCTACAAAGGATGCAAAATGGAAATCTTTGCTAACATTCTCAGCATTTTGACTTCTCTAATAGTCTTTCAAGTACAAAATCTGATGCTTCAAGTCTTAAATAGTTTCTGTCTTTATTGTGTCTGTTAACTATTACAATGACATACAACCCTTTTAGACCAAATAAAAGATAACATATTATAATAAAATACAAGGTACAAATAAAATAAAATACAGTAGAAGGGCAGATGCCCATGCAGAGGGACAGTAGGGTCATAGCACAGCAGAGTGCAGCCCGTACATGATCAGTCCTCACTGCTACTCCAAAATGAGCAATGAGTGGTCTCTGTTTTGTTGTTCACTCATTGTGCAGTAGAAGGGAGGAGCAGAGGCTGTAAATGACATTACTGGTTACAAATCCTGGATGATGCAGGTTGCTTTGCCCACCTTCTTCCCCAGCAGACAGAAGTGCAAAATAAGCACACACAACATTTTGGATTTGGGCATTTTGTGTGGTGAAAGGGGAAAAGAAATGTGTTCCTTGTTGTACTCCCAAATCGCTGCAACACAACAGCAGGATTTTGCCAAGGCTGGTAAACAAAACCCATGGATGTAATTTATTATATTTTCTGGCTGTCCTAAGCTACCCTTGTGAAAATTTGACATAATTTTGAAACCTAACACTCTCTTTCAAACAGGAACAAATGTAGAGCAGTATAAACAAGATGTCTGAAGCACTGTGATTGATTATTCCATTTAATATTTTTTTCACCATAAATGAAGCCCTCCAACTTTAATAAAAATAGATTATCTCTTTTCCCTGTGTTGTACTGGTCAGATCCTTGAGGCATAAGATCTTCTTTTGGTCTTCGTTATTATTTACTGCATGTACGTCCATTGGAAAATGAATTATTTTTTCTGCCATTTTGGAACTCAAAAACACATAGGACTGGTAGAAAAACCCCAACTCTCTCTAAAATCCAATCTGTCTTAAACAGTCAGGGTAAATGGTGGACTAAGATGTTAGATTTGGGTCAATGTACTATTCCCTTTGAAATTCTAAAACCATTCTGACCTGGATTTTTATCATACAAGGAATTTTCAAAGCAGTTCCTGTAGCAGGCAAGTTGTAATGTATTAACATGAAAATGCCTGGACACTTTGCTTTTTGAATGTTAGATGTAGTTGGGGGGAATCATTTGGAAATGATTTGCACCATGATTTCAAACAGGATAAATCATCCTCAAAACACACATAGCAATTTAACCTAGCTATTTTGAGGTCTATGAATGGGATAACAAAAAGAATCCAGCCATTACCTGTTTGCCACTGATTTACTATATGCATATAGGAATAAGGAGAAATTCAATAGAACAGAAAGAAGAAAATAAATATTGTATTACTTTAGATTAAATTCTTAAATTGTAAAGACATCAGTAATGTAATATGCCAAAGTTAATTTTTTACTTCTTATAGACACTAAATTGTGATAGAGTTTATTCCTTAAATAGAACTCCTATAGACTTAAGAGCTAAGCAGAGGGTATCACTGTGCGTTTCCATAGTTTCTAGCAGAAAGTTGCTCATCAACAGGTGGGTCAATTTCCATCTGTGATGTTTATTTGTCACCCATAATAACTCTTGAGCCTCTGGCTTGTTTGTTCTGTGTTTTTGTTTTGTTTTGTTCTTTTGTTGTTGTTGGGATTTTCTTTGGGTTTTTTTCAGGGGTTGGATGGTGGGGTGTGTGGGAAGGGTGTGGCCGTGTTTAACGCAAATTTAATGCAAGTTCCAGTCACAAATAACTTACTATACTTTTAAGCTCTAAAAGTACTGGGACCAGAAAACCTGCAGATCCTAGAAGACACGAGAGTGGGTAAGAAATAGCAAATATTTATCTTTTTGCAATAGCAGGTAGGACATTTCGGTTCTTTCAACAAGTTTATTTTAAAACCCTGCTCTCAGGCATAACTGTCAAAGCTGATAATGCCTTCTGTTTATTGGTGCTATGGAACCCAGAGCAAGCATTGACAAGGTGAGGCCCTTAGTCACATGAGCACCAGGGACAATTAAATTTCAGTGGCAGTCAGTCTTATCACAGAAAGATTCCTTTTTCAGCTGTTTTGAAGCTCACCGCTGGAAGGTCAGCATGATGGAATTAAAAGTGCATGTAATCTTACGATGACGCATGCTGTCTCTCCTGATCTGGTCATGCTGTACTCACGAGAGATTGAGATGCCTCAAGGATATTAGCAGATTAACATTTCAAACTGATGTATCGCACAGCAAATCTGTAATAAACAGTGCACTTGAATACTGTAGGGAATCACTGTTGCAGGTGAGGAGATAATTCTTTTATTATAAACCCCACAACTTACTTGTTCTAATTTACTTTTGTGTAAATGACTGAATTAAAGTGTGAAATATGAGGCATAGCAAAAATGGTTCTATGAAAATGAACTGCATTGTATGTATGTTCTTCAACATGTCAGGATGAATCATCATGAAACAGAAAGCACAGCTAAAATATGTATCTGAACAAATGTAATCAGTTAAACTTGGATGCAATATACTTGACACTTCCATAGCCAAGCAGAAGGAAAGTGCTCGTTAAATTTTAAATGACCTGTCAAACTAGTGTTTAGTGGACTTCTTGGTGTTCACAGAACCATAGAATGGGTTGGAAGGGACCTCTGGAGTTCATCTAGACTCCAGTCTCTCAGCCTTTCTTCATAAGAGAGATGCTTCAGCCCCTTAAGCATACTTACAGACCTCCATGGGACTCTGTCCAGTAGTTTCTTGTTTCTCTTGAACTGGGGAGTCCAGAACTGGGCACAGAACTCAAGATGTAGCTTCAGTGCAGATTGTAGTGCAGACTGGAGAAGGAGGAGAACCTCCCTCCATTTACTGGCCATGCTCTTCTTCAGGTACACAAAGACACCAATGGCTTTCTTGGCCACAAGGACACATTGCTGCTTCACGGTTAACTTTTTGTCCACCAAGACACAAAGTTCCTTCTCTGCAGGACTGCTTTCCAGCTGGTCAGCTTCTAACTCCTACTGGTGCATAGGGTTATTCCTCCCTAGGAAGTGCAGGACTCTACACTTGCCCTTGGTGAACTTTGTTAGTTTCCTCTCTGCCCAACTCTCCAGCTTGGCCAAGTCTTTTTGCATGGCAGCACAGACTTCCGGTGCAACACCCACTCCTTCCCAGTTTTAGCAAACTTGCTGAGGATACGCTCCATGCTTTCTTCTGGGTCGCTGATGAGCATGTTGAACAAGGCTGGACCCAGTACTGTCCTCTAGGGAATACTGCTAGCTACAGGCCTACAACTAGATCCTGCATTGCTGATCACAACCCTCTGAAGCTGTGTTGTTCAGCCAGTTCCCAATCCACCTCACTGCCTGCTCCTCTAACCCACACTTCCTAAGCTCCTGATGGGGATGTTATGGGAGACAGTGTCAAGAGCATTCCTGAAGGTGAGGTAGAAAACATCCACTGCTCTCCCTTCTTTTAGCCAGCCAGTCATGCCATCCTAGAAGGCTATTGGATTGGTCAAGCATGATTTTCCCCTTGGTGAATCCATGTTGACCACTCCTGATAACCTTCTTTTCCTCCAGGTGCTTAGAGACGACCTTCAGAATGAGCTGTTCAATCATCTTTCTAGGGACAGAAGTGATGCTGACTGGCCTTTAGTTTTGTCCATCCTCCTTCTTGCCCTTTTTGAAGACTGGAGTGACATTGGCTTTCCTTCAGTCTTCAGGCACCTTTCCTGTTCTCTATGACCTCTCGTAGGTGATGTTGTCTATCATGTTGTCCTTATTGTTTGTTTGAAGGGCAGGGTTATGTTGTGCCCTTTCCAGATAAAAAATATATAAGTAGGCAGCACAGGTATATTCTACCCTCTGTAGTCTGCACCAGCCAGTTGCTAAACCATTTCTAAACAGAGGAAAATAAACCCATCAGAGGAAACAAAGCAAATTCAGTGACTTTACCTACCTCTGTTTCTTTATCATATGCCATAGAATCATAGAATCATAGAATC
>NW_008610890.1:0-252 GCF_000691845.1 Merops nubicus
TTCATCAGAAAACATGTTGCACCCGTGGCAAAAAAGACGTTATCAAACGGAGCGGGCTCTGGAGCGTGCCCCGGTGATCCCAAATCCCCAAAATCCGGCGTGTTTCCTGAGGGGGAAGCCGGTGGAGCAGCTCGGCTCTTTGATCCCGCTGCGGAGGGAAGGCGGTGGCGACGTCCCCGTACGCGGCGGGACGGGCAGCCCTGGCACAAGGTGCCCTCCCCGGAACACCTCTCTACGTTCACCACCCCCTCC
>NW_008610890.1:323-1528 GCF_000691845.1 Merops nubicus
TGAGGGAGGACAAAGCGAGCCGAGCGCCTAGGGGGTTATTCATAAAACCGCTTGTAAACGGGGGGTGTCCTTTGAAGCGGGACGTGCTTTGGAGTAACCCTTCCTGGGACGGGTGGAGGCTGAGGGGCGGCGAGCTCCTCTCCCCTTCCTCAGGGAACTTTCCTCCTCCGAGCAGCGCTGCGTAAATGGGGTGTGAAAAAGGGGGTCCTTTGATCCGCCGCTTCGTGCCGGGGGAACCGAGCGTCTCCTGCCGCTGCGAGAGGAGAGGAGGGAATGGGTGTGAGCTCAGGGTTAATCCTCCCTCTTGCACAAGCAGCAGCTCCTCCAGCTTGGACTCTCTGTGACCCAAGCTACGTTCCAGCCCAGACAGACACCCGGCAAACAGCCGTAGCCCTGGCCGGCTGGGTGACACTTGTTGCCAAGCCCAGGCAGGGTGACAGAGGTGACAGGTTTCTTGGTGGTGTGAAGTCATGGAGCCCCTCACCCCCTCCCAAACCCCGGGTGCTGTCACCCTCCAGCCCTGCTGCCGTGGGCATCCTTGCTTCCCATGCTCCCCGGGGAGGGTGCTGCAGCAGAGGAGATGCTGGCAGGAGGATGGGACAGAGGAGCTCCTGTTTTGTGCCTTGGGAGTGTTGGGTGGGAGCTACAAGCTTGGAGAAACCTCTTCCAGAAAGCCTGAGGGCTCCCAAAAAGGGGAGTGTTGGAGTGCTGGCCTTTGGCTGCTGGAGAGTGTTCCTGTGGTGCCAGAGCATGGGCAGGGGAACTGCAGGATGGTGCTGGGCATGGGCCCAAGTCTAGAGGCCAGGGTTGAAGAGCACCAACGGTGGGTTTCAGCATGATGGATGGGAACATCCATGGTGGCAGCTCAAGACAGGCATGTGGACTCCAGGGGCTGTCCTGACTGTGTCCACAGGCTTCCCTTGGAGCTGGCTCACCCCTTTTTTCTCCCACAGGGGTTTAGGAGTGACCAGAGAGAAGAGCTGCAGCCTGGGGGGAGCTCGGGCACACCGCCATCCCCACCTCCCCGGGGTTTGGGCGCCTGGGGCTGCTGGAGCAGCAGAGAGCTGCTTCCTCAGCCCCCCGGGGTGGCCGCAGAGGGAAGACCCCCACTAAACACCTCAGCCCTGCCCTGGAGGTGACTCCTGGTGTCCTCTCTCCCGCAGCGTGGCCGAGATGGCGAGCGCGCTGTCCAGGCGCCTGGGGAA
>NW_008610891.1:0-6460 GCF_000691845.1 Merops nubicus
GGTCAGCCAGGCAAAAGGTAGTGTGGGTGCTGGTGGGGCATGAAGAGCTCAGGACAGGGGAGAGGAGGGTCACCAACATAGTACAGAGCCCTCATCCCCAGGAACCTTCCTGTGTTGCTGTGTGCTCTAATTTACCCCTATAGCTGGTCCCTGCAGAGGTAGGAACTCTGAAGCTGTTTGCCACTATATTCTTTCAGGGATATACATTGTGGTGAGGCAAATCTTTCCCCATCAAAGCAGTGAATCTATAACTCTGCAAACAGCCCTAGAAGAAGAGAAGGCTCAGCCCTAGAAAAGACTGGAGGCAGCAGGGTGAACATCAGGATGCTGCAGGACAGTGCTGTGGACAGAGCTGTAAGCTGGGTGCCTAAATTGCTACTGAGAGCTGTCATTGCTGTCATGGAAGGCAACAGGTCTCCTTGAGTTATTTGGCCTGTATTGAGCTGCTTGGGAAATGTCTGACCTTCCTTGAAAGTAAAGCATAAAGCCCAGCCTGCTTACCCTCTGCAGTGATCTCTGGGCAGGAAGCACAGATGTGAGTGATGAAGGCAGCAGCTTTGCTGAGGAAATGCATTTAATTCGATCTACACTGCAGTTTTTGTTGGAAAAAAAACGTTGATGCAGTAACATTCTGCACAGTAACTAAGGTTGGATTAAAGGTCATAGAGATAACGTAGCGTGCTGAATTCATAGGCAGCAGATGGGAAGAGTCCTAGACCTACTGGGAAAGTCTCCCTGAAGTGTTTTCTCGGCACCTTTGTCCATTCTACTCGAGGACTGGATTTGCTTCTCTTTCCAAGCAGGTTTCATTCTTGCCTGCACCTTTTTCCTGAGACTTAACCCACATTCCCCCTTTCTTGATTTATCCTAGCAACCCCAGTTAAGGCAGTTCTTTGCTGTGCTGGTTTTGCTCAGGGATGTTACATTTCGGCACGCTGGGAAAGCTTGGCTAGCAGGTCTGTACCTGAATCTTTCCCCTGTGTTTGAAATCATGGGGTGGCAGCTTAGCATGGTGTGGGTGGAGCAGGGAAGTGCCTTTGGCTTGTGGCCTGTAGCCCCCCCCCCCCCCCAAAAGCAGCTTTCCATGCACAGAGCTTGCTGAAAAGAATGCTCCTGGGTGAATGGAGAAAATTATTTCTCCAATCTGCTGCAACATTTGTGGTCTTCTGAGGTTGGTGCAAAAATTCTCTTGTGGTGGAGCGTGTATCTATGGCAGAAGCATTTTAAGGACTGTTCTCAGAGGGGTTAAATCAAGCCTTGTGGTGTGAGAATACATGTGTCTCAATGGAGAGAGTAGAGGGCTGCATATTTCAGCTCATGACATGGAACAACTGGTCAACCACCTGAGCTCTTCCTACGTAAAAAGGAGATGGTGCCAAATCCTTTCACAGGTCACTGGAAGTTTAATTTAAGTTTCCCAGAGGTTTTGGAGCATGCAGTGAAGGATGCTGCAGTGCAAAGCATTGCTGTTTACTCCACCGTTATCACCCAGTGGAGAAAAATACAGGGTTCATCATGACGTCTACTGAAACCTCATGGGGAAAAAGTAGTCAAAAGCCTAGCAGTGAAGTAATCCTGTTCTGTAGACAGACACCCCCTTCCCCCCAGTATTTTGTGTTCTGTCCCAGCAGAGGGAGCCCGAGTTTATTAACAAATCCTGATCCCAGAGATAGCTGCTATCAAGGTGGTACCAAAGCCCCGGGCAGGATGCTCGCCAGTCGAGGAAGGTTGCAGAGGGTGGAGGGGGGTCTAGCAGTGATGCTGAAAGCAGGGCTGTCTTTTCAACCAGGGAAGCAAGATAATGGTTTGCCAGGAGGCCTTGCAAGTTAACTCTACTCCAGGGACACTGCAACCATGTCAAGAGGTGGATGGCCTGCAAAAGCCAGTGGATGTAGCCCATTGCATGGGGAAAAGGTTTTGCACTAAAAGATGGAGCAGAACTATACTAATACAAATTAACCTAATTTAATTTGCATCAGAGACTTCTCCAGGAAACAACTGGTGGCCTGTGTACGTGCATTTGTACTGGGGTGGCCAGTTTTAATCTCAGCATCTAGGCAGTTCTCCCAATAGCGTTCAAACCCACTGATCACTGCGGTGCCAAATCTTGAGCCTGAGTCTGATCCTGTTCTGTCTGCATGTCACTGCTCTACAATCTCTGCACACAGGGCTGTGGACCTGGTCCACAGCTTCTTAAACCTGATGGAAGTGTTTGCACTGATTTCCCCGGGTTTTGGAGGCTCTGTGCTACTGTACAGAGGGCTCTGTTCAAGAAAGCAGGGGCAGTTTTAGTGAACAGCCTTCTCAGAACTCATGGGAATGCTCGAAGTTTTCTCTACTGACAATGTGAGATGAAATGTCTCCTGGGGAGACAGATGGGTCTTGGCTGTGTGTTCTTTCATACAGCCAGTAGCCACACTGATGCCATGCACGTACACGTGTGTACATGATTATTTGGGAGAGAGAAGGTTGTGGGGTTGGGATGAAGGAAAGTCACAGATAAATTTAGGCTAAATCCAAAGACTATTTAATTCAATGCAAAGACCTAGTTAACCTGTGCAAAAGCTTGCTTTAGAAGCTGAGTAACCTGGACGTTTCAGGGCACAGGGACGGGAAGGCAAGCAACTCGGGCTGTACTCTGCAGAAAGCAGCAGACAGATATTTTCTGAGGCAACTTTTGCAAGCAAGGTTAAATTTCTCCAAGATAAGGAGAGTTCCAGTGAGCTGGAATGCATTGCAACCCCCCCTCCCCAGCTCATCCTATGATAACAGCTGTTGTGTTGGAAACCTAATGCTGATGAAAGAGTTAAAGGCTGGTTGATGGGAAATATCGGTGACACACCTCTGAATTGAGCATACTCCTGGAGTGAGACTGTGGACTGGTGTTACTCAATGAATAGAGGCCACTCCAAGGGAGCTTTTCCCTGAATAGAATGGGGTCAGGGAGCCGCTTTGGGGAACAATGGTTGCCACCGGCTAGCTGAATTTCTTACAATCACACACCATACCCCCTGATCAAATAGCTCCTTTGTCAGTCTGATATAAAAACATGTCATACAATGATGATCTGGAAGAATGACAAGAGCTGGCCTTTCAAAGAGATCAGAAGGGCTTGTTTTGCACAAAAAGAGCCCCCATCAGAGTCAAGACAGAAAAAAAATTGAGAATAAAAGGGGGTGAATGGAAACAAACAGCAATAACAACAACAACAGAAAAGAGGGCAAGTTGGAAACTCGGGTCTGGCTTGTTTCACAGCATCCCATGGCCGCAGCACTGCAGCACAGTCGAGTTGAATCTCTTTTGGTGTGGATGTGGATGTCAGATTGCGCTGCCATTGGGTTCCCATTGTCATTCTGCACTGGGACAGAAGAAATTGCTGGATGGGAAAAGGTCACTTGGCCCAACGAATTATCTCCCCCCCCCCGAAAATGTCTCAACACCATCTCTCTGCTTTCTCACTGTACTCTCCTCTGCCTTTCTAACACAATGCTTGCTGCCTTTATGCTCCTGTACAAAGTTCAGATTGCTCAGAAGGCTATTCTTGTCCATCCGTTTGTATGAGCAAAAAAATGTCTTTATTTTCCCCCATTCCTTTGTTAACTTTCATATTTTATTTGGGTTTTTTTGTTTGTTTCTTGGAGCATGTACACTGTTTTCAACTCTCTTGCCAGGATTTTCAGGGATTTTCTGGGTGGAGAGAAAGAGTTTTTGCCCATAAACTGTTTTAAGACATGCAGGGAAGTGGATCCTTCTTAGCTACTTCCAGGGAAACTGCATTCCCACAGTATCCATTGCAGGAGTCCCAAGAGATGGCATTTACACACAATCATGATTATTATTTGCAAGCTAGAAAAGTTCAGCAGTCCTGGAAGTGGACAAGTAGAGCTGCGAGGAAGTTCCAGCATGTACAGATGTCTGCAAAAACTTATAGTCAGATTTTCATCTTGTATTGTATAAAGTAAGGAGACAGAACAGTCAGAAGAAATCATAGCATGTAAGAGACGAGCTCTTGGGAAGTTACTCCTGAAAATACACCCACAACAAAGAAAATACACTGAAACTTTGCCCAATGTTTAAGTTCTTTTTTTACTCCTTTTTTTCTCCCTCTTTTTATTACAGTATTTTTTTTCAAAACAAACCAACCAAACAACAAAAAATCCCACTCAAATCCCCTACCTCATACTAAAGTTTCCAGGAGGCTGTTAGGTTTGTATGATTAAACATGCTAATCATAGGAGGTACTTTGCAGCAGAGATAACGAACTCTAGCCACTCTTACTTATGGTCTAAGACAGATATCTATTATCATCTAGGATTTCCTTATTGTAAAATATTTTATTTGCCCTTTTCTGTGATTTTTGTATAGCATCTGTTATAATGCAGGTTATTTGGCATATAGGCATTATAAGAAAAATACCTGGTAAATTGTATTGACACAATACTCTTTATTAAATACAGAGAATATTTATGAACACACACACAATACTGGCATGTTTAAACCAAGTGAAATTGTGCTGACCTGGATAGCTGAGCTCTTCAATTCTTTTGCCTAAAAGTTTGTATTGCATGAAATTAAGGTTGTAACTAATTAATTAATTAATTATATCTTCTCCTGAAACATAGCTCTGAAAAACTGTGTGGCTGGCTGAAAATAATTAGGCCACATTCTGGGTGCTGCCAAAATTAAAATACTTAGGAGATATTGGTTACAAATCTTGAGTAGTTTAAGTTGCAAGGCTATTACTTGATACGACCAGTGTATTTGAAGTTGTAGAAGAAAGACAGCCCACGCTGTGTTGTGCTGTTTGGGAAACAATTTGGAATTGCTGGAACATGCTGGAATACTACAGCAAAGTAGTGCAAAAGGCAGGTGAGCTGCAGCATGTGTGACTTTAAAGAGTCAGAAGCTAGACACTGAAAATAGTATTTAGGAACCTAAATAAAATTACATTTCCAGTGGTGTGCTGCACCCAACAGTTCTGCTTGGCTTTCATAGATACTTAGCAGGTAGAGACAGAGAGACAGCTAACGTGGAGTTTGTCAATGTGGAAGGTAAGTTTTAGTGCAATAGCTTTTCTTTAGGATTACTCCAGCATCCAGCTGGAAATTGCACATAGCATAGGAGGTGACAATTTGGTTCCTAAGTGGGATGTACCCCCCCTGGGTCTGGGTGATGGATGACATGACCTGAGCTGAACACCTTGTAAATAGTGAGCGGGTTTCTGCAGTGCTCCTTTTGATCTATCTGTTGTTAAAGCATATCAAGACTTCACTGTTTTGTGGTCAACTGGAGCTATGTGATAAACTCTTGGCATACCATTATCTGCTGGCTGGACTTTGCACATCCAGTTTGACTGGGCGTGTGTTATGATTTTTAGGGCAAGCCATAAAATCCCCGTGGGGGGTCAGGCCTGCTGGGTGGTGGTGATAACTTGCAACTTTGCAACACCTTTATTTCTCTTAAACTGTTCTGCAGTGGTGTTTTGCTTTCATTGAACACTTCTGGTTTGTGATCAGTCTTGGCTGCTAGTTCTTCTTTATTAAGGAAGTTCTGGAGAGGTCAGGTGGATTATTTCTGTGTTGTCTTTGGGGGACACCCCGTTTTGATATAAAACAGTATAATTTTGATAAATACAGTGGAATCGTTGTTTACATCCACCTCTCATCTGTCCCTGAGACCCTGGACAATTCAGGTGAAAAAAAAAATACACTAAGGGAATGCTAACTGCTTAATTAACTATTCCAAAGATTACAAGGTGTAAAACTCAGGTTGCAGGCACATCTTGATCCTGTCCCTTTGTCAGCAGGTGGTACGATCAAAATTTAAGTGACATTTTCTTCCTTCTTTGGGCTGCTGGCTCTGCTATGCTGAATCTTGCCTGTTCAAATTTCCAGTGAACCTGCTTACATTCTCCTCTGGTTCTTACCCTGCAGTTATAACCTCAGTATTGGGAGCAAGCCTGGAAAATTTCAGAATGAAACCCAAAACCTTCCAAAAGGTAAGACCAAATAAAAAACAGAGGATATTAATATAGCAACAGCTGGACTTCAGCTTTAATAATGTATATTTTTTAGAGCACATGGCAATTCAGATCAGAGTCAGGTATTTCTGCATGCTTCTGTTAAATCAGGCCTCTTGCCTGTAACAATGAAAGGCTGATACACTCTATTAAAATATTAATTACCAAGCCCCTTTCTTTTGATGGGTCTACTAAAGATACTTCAGATGGTTATGTGAGAATTGATCAAAGATTCTGCAGGTTGTTGCCACTGCTCACTGGGCATTTCAAACCAAAGAGGAACCCGACTCCCATGAAAAAGATACTGTGTTTTTACAAGCAATAAAAACCCATTGGTCACTTGATTGCTATGGGGATGGATGTAACTAAACTGGTCTTTCTTAAGGCACAGAGCACGATCTAAGAGAAACAAAAAAAGACATGGGAGAGGGAGGGAAGGAG
>NW_008610891.1:6491-13754 GCF_000691845.1 Merops nubicus
AGCGAGAGGGAGCTGAATTGATTTCAGTCTGTTCAGGTCTATCTGGAAAACACAATGCGCTGAAACGGTCCCTTAGTCGGCAAGCTTCTTTTCCTAGGTTTTTCCCATGGTTTGAAGTGGAGAGGGAGGGATGGTATTAGAAAAAGAGTGTGTGAGAGAGAGAAGGCTGTAGGAAAGGCAGAGAGATGAGAGACATCATTTGGAAGGGTCCATTCCTTTTGGGACTGGAAAACTTTGATGTCCGTGTCTCTGGTTTTAAAGTGGCAGTGTCAGGTTCAGGCTGAAAGGCCCTGGTATTTGAATCTTTGTCTCTGCTTGCGCTCAGGACTTTGCCTGTGCACACACCTGCACATCCAAACACCTGCCAGGGCACCCACGCAGCAAACGGGCCTCGCACTTCAGAGTGAGAGACACAAAGTAAGTGAGGAGATGACTGCACAGATTCCTTGTACAGAGGTTCGTGCTGAAAAAAACCCCACATTTATATGTTTCTGTGGATGGAAAGAGAGATAAGCAACAGGAAAAAGCGCTGTGGGCCTTACTGCTTTTAAAAAGCTATTCTCTTCCTGGCATTACTAATGCAGTTATAAGGTTCAGAGTGTGTTACAAGGCTCATAATGTCTAAACAGATGAAGAAGCACAGTTACAGGAGAATGACCTATGAGAAGCATTGTGATTTGTCAGTCACCACATACTAGTAAATTCAGTTTCAAGTGTCACAGCTGATGTCTGTAAGTTGGAAGATCTTTCTCCTCTGTACATTCACGGGCAGATGCATGTCTACATAATGCTGCTAATAATTCAGACACACTAGCAATGATAAGTCCACTGCAAGCCTGGAGGAAAAGAGAAAGAACAGTATCAAATTTATCACTCGTAGCACTTGGGTGAATTCGAATGGTAAGAGCTGATCCAGAATGCAAGTGTCTCTTTCTCCTTTCCTCCCTTCCAAGAGCAGAAAGCTTTTCACTCATGACGGAGCAGAGAGGGCTCGTTCTCTGGTGGGTAGTAAACTAATCTCACTGGAATCTGCACCCAAAAATTGCATCAAGCACCAGCAGGCTGCAAAAGCAGAAAAGGTATTTGAGAAATATGCAGAGTTTCAGATCAAGCCACTGACAGATATAACTGTTACTGTGACGGTCTTGGACTGTGAAGCTGAGTTTCTAGCAAGGATAGAAGCATATGTGCATGGGGTGGCTTGTGGGTCCTGAAGTGAGACAGACAACGCATCAGTTTATGTTCAATTGACAGATCCCCGTTACTGGAGGGGAGATTTTGACTTGAATCCCTGGAATGTTGGCATTTTCCTTCCAAATACTCATTTTCAATTTAAATAGATAGAGTGAAGGGCCTGTTTTCATGGCAGGTGGGCTAGAGAAGGGAGGTATTTAATGACTCTTTATTCTTGGATTTATAATCTGACACGCTGTACGCACATGTGTTTGTCACAAAACTGTGTGAGGCGACCACCACCCATCCATGCATTGTCCAGCAGATGTTAAAGCCATCAAGTGTGTTTGCTTCCAGTTCCAAAGGAAAACATTCTTTATTTTGGGACTTGGGATTTTTTTTTAACTGATCTAAACAAACAAACAAAAACAGTCTTAGAGACTTAGGGCTTACATGATCATAAGAAACCTGTGTAAATGAAGATCTAAGGCCTGTTCCTTGACCCATAAACTAGGTTAGTAATTAGATGTTCCTGCAGTTTGTTGTTCTCATCACAAAACCTGAGGTTAGGCTGAGGACTACTTAAAAATTATGTGCATTAGCAACACGGGACATCTAAACATACAGTTACTGCAGTGACAGAGCATTAGTTGCTCCTTATAATAATACCTGAGAGCCTGCAGTCACAGCAGAGGTCATGCCATGTGAGGTACTGTAGCAGTGTAGAGAGCACAGGGCTTTCCCCAAGGGGTTTACAGCCAAAGGCCCCAAACCATCAGATGAATCTGCTGGGTGGGACCTTGCACTCGCATGGTGCAGGACTGGGACCTGCAGTATATGGACAGTGGGGTAGCTATTTTATTTTTTTTACATATACATCTGTGCTTCATATAAGAGGATAGAAGGTAAAATTTACCTTATGATTTGGCATAAACTGAACTGAAAAGATATAAAGGTTGTTTCTATCACCAACTGGATTCCTGTTGCTGCACTATAAATCTCTCAACTTCAGAGCAATGAATTTTGTGTTTCAGTGACAAGATGAAACAGAATTAACCAGTGAGAAATAAAAAATGGCAGCCTCCTGACTGAGAAATCTTATTGTGCAGGAAAGGACTACCAGTGAAACATTACCTCTGGCTGCAGGGGAGGAGAGAAGGAAGCCTGGAACTCTTATCAATTCTGCAAATTTGTAATTGTGCAGGTAATTAGCCTCCGTCTTGGTTGCCTTGTCAAGGCAGACCCAAAACTCCTTGTAGGATTAGACTTGCTCACTTTCCTTGAGCAAATTACTACCTTGTAAGTGATATGACAGTGGAGCATCATTTAAGAGCAAGGGACCTCTCTGTCCCCATGGGCACACGATGAGTCAGGACACTGTCAGACTTCCTCACAGCTAGGAACCGCATGAGGTAGCCTTGTAGGTGGAAGGCAGATGCAGGATAAAACAGTATCATAGTCACTGCTACATTGAGGATACTCTTACATTGCTTTATGAACACTCCAGGAAGTTTTGGAACAACCTGTGGAATTCATGAAAACTGAGCTGAAAATCTCTTGAAACAACTTTTTAAGTCTCGATCTTACTCTCAAAGAAGCCAGTGGGTATTTGAATGTTTAGTTCCTTGGGCTCTAAGTATGAAAGGAAAAAGCCCCTAAAATATCTTCATAGGTAGCCCCTATAAAGGAACAGGATTCAAAAGCATTCCTTCAGGAGATCAAGGACAGTCCAGCCTTTGAAGCCTAGAGGATTGAGAAATTTAAAGATCTTTGTGGCAATCATATTGTGCCATTAGAAATCTACCATTTGGAATTGTAAAGCATTTAAAAGGAATGATTCCAAATTCCACAGCTGTCTGGTGAGTGACAACTTGATGTGGCCTGGGGGGGAGGAAGAAGGTCATTGTTGGGAAAATAGTTAAAATGAACATTTTCTGAACAGATGCTTTAGATAATACTTTGATAAATGAGGTTAAAAACAAATAAAGTACTCCGGGTGACTTCCAGAAAATAACAGATTAGTTAAACAAACAAACAAACAAACCTCAAAATACAAAGATAAGAAATAGGTATATGGCTGCTACTTAGCAACTAATAAAGGAATGTTAAAATTAAAATTAACAATATAGAAAGTCTGAACCAGCAAGATGAGACAATTTTTCTGGCTATGGGAGGTGATATATTTTTTTTTAACTGAACTGCAGTTTTGACAAGTAAGAGAGCTTCTGGAAGGCTTGGCTGTTCATTTTGATACACTAAAACATTTGAGAATCCGTTTTTATTGCCTTTTTTTCCAAACCATTCAAGCAGCTGATCAAAATACAAAAGGATTGCATGTGCCCAACAAGTGGGTAATGAAAGCCATCCCCTCGGTTTAGTATCTTTGTCAGCAGAGTGTAGCGAGAAAAGTAAACAAACAGCATCACTGATGACAAACTGATTTATGGAATTGTTTGTTTTCATAATTTTCAGCACAATTATGACTAGAGGTCCCAATGCTGCGGCTGCTGAGAACCTCGTAGGGATGGCTGCTGGCTGGGTGCCCTCAGCACTCATTAAAAGTTCCTTGTAGATGTGGTTTGGAAGCACACAGAATAGAGTTTGTTTGGATCATTTTTAGGGGAAGTTTATTCCTCTAAACAGATCCTTTAGCAGAATCTATACCAAAGAGCTTCTAAACCTGATTTCCTACAGCAAGACCTTTTATAGGTGAAACCAAATCAATACATATAATTTTTTAATGTATTTTAAAAAAAATAACCTTTATTTTTATCCTCTTTAATCCTCTGATAATTTTTGTGCTTCTTCTGCAGAAAAGCAATTTTGCTAATCACCTTTGTGGCAATCCCTGCATTCCTGACAATAGTGTGAACAGCTTCCACCAAAGTCTTTGATGTGGGAAAGACACACACACACACACATAATCTGAAAACAATTCAGCTTCTTGGTTCTCAATGGTGAGCACTCTGCTTTAATAGAGTGCAAGTTCCGTGGAGGTTTCTAATCCTTTCTGCCAAGCAGAAGAGACACAGTCAGGTAGCACACCTTATTCAGAAGTTAAAATAACATGTTACTTGCTCTCAGAGAAAATCAAAACAACTCAAGATCAAAACCAGATTCCGCCAACCCTAACAGGATAGACTTTCTACTCAGATAACTCTTGATCTAAGTGTGTAACAAGTAACCTGCTTTAATCCCTCAAAGCGATGGTGTTACAGATAAGTACTGTAGTAGCAGAGGAGGTGTCTTAAGTTTCAGAAATACACAAAAGCACTGGTTGGAAGGAAAAACAAAACAAAGAGCTGTCCACATGATTGTGTCTTTAGCTGGAAAGGTGTATTTGAGGGCACTGCAAATAAAACCCCTTGAAGACAGAAAAAAAAAGCCCTGACAGGCAGGTATTGAAATGGTGTTTCTTCCAAGCTGGATTTCAATGACTTACTCGGTTAAAGCATAAGCTTTACAGGTGTAAGCCCCCCAGTTTTGGCTTGCAAACCCTACAAGACATGATGCTGGAATGGTCTGCTGCTTCAGCACAGAACCCTACCCCATTTTCTAGAGGTTCAGAGTGGTCATGGGCCATGCAAGCAGTGGGATCTTTGACTGTAAGATTTCGGAAGGACACACTGTTGACTCTATGATGATACAGAGCACTTGCACCAAGACCTTTATGAGAGTATGAACAATATCATGGAAATAATCATGCTACATGTACAGTTTTAGGAATGGTTCAGAATCTTCCTTGGTTCTGGGGAAAACCAAACCAAACCAAACATGAACCAAACTGGTATTGTTTAAAAAAAAACAAAACACCCAAAACCAAACCAGTAATGGTGAGTCTACCACAAATCTTGATAAGCTGTTTCAACAGTTAATTTTCTTCACTACAAAAGCATGGTTTATTTATGAATTTGTTTCCCATCACCTTCTGTCAAGAGATCTTATCTCTTTGTCTGCTAAATAGAAGATCCTGGTGTTACCAGATTTTTCTTCCTGTTTCAGTGCTCATAAGGTATGATCACCTCACTCCTTAACCTTCTCTTTAGAAAGCTAAATAGAATGAGTACTTTGGGTCTCACTATAAAACATGTTTGACAGTTCTGTAATCATTCTTACTACTCTTCTTTGAAACCCCTCTAGTTTTTCAACATCCTTCTTGAAATGTTGGCTGGACAAATTATTTCCAAAGCAGCAACAACAGAGTCTAACCCAGAGGTAAAAGAACCTCCTGGCTCTTGTTTGTTTCCCAGGACAGCACCAGCCCTTCGGTCACAACACTGCAGAAGAAGCTCACATTCAGCTGATTATTCATCTTAATGAAGTCTTTACAGAATTGCAGCTTTGCAGGATAGAGTTACATCCTTTCAGTGTGACCTACATTCTTTGTTCCTAGACATGAGACTTTACATTTGGCTTGACTGAAATTCATACAATTCGATTATGCCTAAACTTAATGTAGGGTTATGCAGTCACAAGCATACTTGGGCTCTTGCCCCATGCTTTGTGCCTTTTACAAAGCCTTGCTAATAGCAATTTCAGATTTTTTTAGTTTGCTAGTAAAAATATTAAATAGTGTTGGGTCCATAAGCTGTGGCTGTGAGATCCTACTAGAGAGAGACTAACTTGATAATAAATTTGTCTTTATGATAATTTAAGATGGATAACTTATTCAGCTTTTAATAAATGTAATATTTCAGGCATTGTTGAAGTCTGCTACAGAAGAGACAAGTTTGATGTCATCAAATAGTAAGTTTACATAAAACTGCATTCACACCAGCTTTACATAATCTCATGTCAAACTAAATTTGTTGTATTTTGTTCTTTTCAGTTGGATACTTACATCCTGTACCAAATGTTGAAATTGTTGAACTCAAACTCAGGTTGAGAAAATTGTAGTTACTTGGGCCATTTGATTCACTCATTCTAAATGCTGATAAAGCATTTGCTGTCTTCTGGGACTTCCCTGACTTCCAGAGTGTATTGAAACTAGGTGTAAATGGACCAGACAGTCCCTCAGCTAGCAGTTTTGAACCTCTTAAATACAAGGCTTCCAGAGTTGGTGATTTAGTCGTATGAATATTTGAGATTACACAGACAAGATTACCTTCTGGAAGGGGATGCAAGTACTGTCTAAAGGCCTGTATGCTATGGTACCCTCATTATACACTGAAATTTATTTTCCCACTCCACCATGCAAAAGGTGACATAGACTGTGGTGGGTAAGTGATACCTGTTCAAAGCATTCTATGCAGCTGATGAACTTCTTGTAATTTACCTATTTTTTAATTTTGAAGGAGAAATTTCCCCAAGTGATTCAGGCTTCTGTAAGGTGGAAAGTACTATATGAAAGAATAACACACCACTAGACTCATGTTTTCCTTCTCCGTCATCCATGTAAGGCTCCTTTGCCATTTTGGGCCAGAATCCTTCTGTGTTGTCAGTACTCCAGGCTCCTGTGGATGGCAACAATGACTCAGTTATTATGAACTGTTCTTTTGTGGCGGTGTGCTTGTTTATACGTACACACACACATGAAGAGCACTTTTCATCCTCTGCTCTGTGGAGCCCCGGAAGGAGGAATGATGTGCATTGAGGGGTCCCTGTGAAAAGCCAGCCTTAACTCCACTGCAGCAGGGACTGCTCTTATGTGGGGAAAATCCTTTATTTTGCGTGGCCCAGGAATTTGGGAGCGTTGCAAACTGCTGTGCAGCAGCAGATGACCCCTGCTGTCACTTTCTGGGTGACAGACGCTCCTGTCCCTGCTCAAGGATAATTAATAAGCATTAACCACCTTGCTGTTCACCTTCCTTCCCTGGGGTTGCTCCAGGTGGAGAAGCAGATGCTCTGGTTACCCGGGATCACCGTCCCTACCATTAATTGTTCACGTTATTAATGAATATGTGGGTCAGGTGATGTTGCTGATACCAGCTCAGAACGTGGACCCATACACCGGGTCGCGGGGTGTGTGTGTGTGTGGGGGGGTGGTGGTTGTGCAGGGAGAGTCAGAGCAGCTCCCGTTAATGAATTAATTCGCTAACGAGGGTAGGCTCGGCGGCCCGGTGCCCCCTCCCGCCCCGACAGCCGCCTCCT